>NW_008824111.1:1526026-1540926 GCF_000699105.1 Pygoscelis adeliae | reverse complement strand
CATAGAAATATGTGAAACAGCTGCCTGAGGTCTGACAAAACATAAGAATGTTGCTGAGCCTCAGTGATCCTTAACTTGTACCAGAGGAGACGTTATCCTTTGCATTTTATCTTGCAGCTATTTCCTGTTTACCTGTGGGTGAGAACATGGTTTTTTAATTCATTGTCTTTGCTCCTCATACCTAGTGAGTGGATAAATATGGCCACCCATCTGAATGCCGCCTTGAAGACTTTCAACCTATTTTTTCTTTTTTTTACTCTTTATAAGCTTTATCCTTGTATAGCTTTGTCCTTCCACGAAGAGTCAGCGCAAAGTCTAAGGTCCTTGCCCAAGAATGCTTAATCCCACTTAAAAACCTTGCTTCAGGTGTTACGTGGGGCTTCAGTGACACAAAAAGGCTGTGCTAGACTTTGCGGAGGAGGAGGCCTGGAGGCAGAGGACTAGGAAACACTCAGTTTTGATTCAGGGAGCTGTATGGTCAGATACAAGATGAAGACAATACTCATCATTCTGGGGTCCCATTAGAAGGAAATGAGGACCTCAGGTTTAAAAAGAACAGACGCTTCTCCTGTTAATTCTGCATACTGCACTGACTTTTAACCTAATTTTTCCAAAAATGTATCTCACTACTAACTGGGTAGTGTTAAACAAAGGGAGCAGATTGATCTAAAAAGAGTGAATAATAGATGCCTTGTATCAGAACCGCTGAAAGGTCGCACACTGACAAAAGTGAGACGTGGTCCCTCATTCATTGTTCATTCACTCCTGTGCCATCTGTTACGGTAGCACAGTGACACACTGAAACACTGCACCTCAAAAGCATCAGCATTTTGCACAAAGAAAGCAGACTGACAGTGTCAGGAAAATGGTTTTGAATGTGTGACCTGTATCTTATGCAAACAGCATGCCCTTCCCTGACAATACAGGCAAGCAGGAGAATGGGGTTCCACCTCTTCTCTGTGATAAATGACAGTAAATTTTATATTATAACATGCATGCATGTCCTGGGAAACTTATGACAGAACTGTGGTTCTTAAGCAACAGGATTGTTAATTACTACAGTGAAAATAATTCCTTTGCTACCAAATTAAACTGATGTTGCGTGGACATGTTTTTATTTTAATATTGCCTCCAATTCCCTGTTTCTTACAACCATCAGAGCTCTCATATGATGAGCACAATATAATTTTTCCATGATCAGCAGTTGCACTGCTTTAGGAATGATGTACTAGACTTTCTCAAACACTTGAACATATATTATGCACAGCTGCCCTTCTTCAAGAGCTGCTGAAAGAATATCACAGTCCAAACCTGCACTCATTTATGAAGTCAAGGAAGATGCTACCCTAACAAAGTCAATGGGATTAGGTGATCTATATAATTGTTATCTTAAGGTCTTTGTTATAACTAATTCTGAACATGGGAACTACGCACTTTCTTTTTTGACTTACTGGCATTCTTCAAATCCTCATAAAATTTTACTGAGATAATAATAGCAATCATATGTTGCATAGGTAGGACTGTTCATCTCTAAGTGCTTTTTAAAGATAAGAAGCATCTTCATTGATGCTGAAACAAAATTAAATGGCTTGTGCCAAGTCCCACAGCACCTACTGACAAAAATGGGGAGTGAGTGAACCTTCCAATGCACCAAGTTTCTATAACGGTAACTGCATCTTTGTTGTTCTTACTGTTTTCTGTGAAAGTAATCAAACCTGTTAAAAACTTTTAAAAAATATAAAAAATAATAACTAATACTGTGGTTCTGCACACACTTTAACCTAGCATTAGCTAGCTCTGTTACTCCAAGAAGTGGTCCTAAACCTCTCTGACCTTGTCCACAAGCTGATCCATAGGAACAGAGATTCTCACGGGTTGGAAGGGACCTCGGGAGGTCACCCAGTCCAGCCTCCTGCTCAAAGCAGGCATCAGTACTGATCTCAGACTAGGTTGCTCAGGGCTTTGTCCAGGTTAAAACTGACCCACCATCACAGCTTAGTTTTAATCTAACTCAGTTCTTTACTCGGCGTCCTTCTGTATCCATATGGGTACCAGTATTTAGCCTGACAAAGGAGCTGAGCAGATGAAGCAGAGGGGCAAGTGAGATAATTTCTTTCAAAATCATTCCAACTAATTCATGCTACCCTACAATGTAAAGCTTGCTGTTGTGGTGTAAGAGATGTTTTGATGCTATGTTTGGTCCTGCTTTCTTCTTGTATTTAGACATTTGTTGGAGCAACAGTCTCAACTCCAAAAGGAGGAAGGGAGAAGGGTACTCTACACTGCTTGAGAGAAATCTCTTATGTTAGTGGCACTTTCCACTCCCCAAACCAGTCCAAGCAGACATATTTTCATACGTTCCCTAAGTGAAGTTGATATCAACTGTTCAGATGTAGTATTTGTGTGTGGTCTGCCTCTTCTTTCTAGCTTACTTATTTCCATTGTAGTGCAGCATAAATTTAATTTAAATTACCATATTAATACTTAGCCTTCTGGATCTTTTAAGCCTTTCATAGTAGTTTCATAAGAATATATCTCACTGAGCTTTCAGTGCAATTCCCTCTCTATCACACCATCTTAATGAGAGAAGGGGTAGTTCTCCTAGCTTAACTTCTTGCATTATGCTTTTTAAGATACTGTTTGTTCCTGACATGTGAAGGTATCTTAGGATGCCGTCCTTGAAGCCTTTGCTTTCCTTTTCACTGTGTTCTTATTGTGTCTGTCTGTGCTTTAAGTTTTATGCTCTGCCAAATTTTAGCCTGGAGTGACAGCAGAGAAATGAGCATTATAATGAAAGTGCTGACAAACCCTTAGCTGTAATGACGTGAATGGTGCAGCCATCATTCGAGTTTGCTGTGTTCTTTACTTTAAATCTTTTATGCTATTTTCTCCTTTTATCCTATGTCGAACAGTGGGATTATTCAAGTGGTTTATGGCTTAGAAGTTGTGCGGTTAAGTGAGTTGTTCAGTGGGGTGGAAGGACTCCTCTCTGGCGGCTACCTTCTTCATTTTAGAGGTGTGGAAAAGTTTAAGGTTTGAGGAGGAAAACCACTGTTAGCAAGACGTCCGATACTGCGTTGCCATTCCAGCACTGCCATCAACTTTGCCCCCTGTGACCACTTACTCTAATGACACCTTATTTTATATACCTCTGACTGAGGTAAGGTCAGTGTCCTCTAAGGTGGAAGAAACAGGGCATTTTGTATTGTAAAGGGGGGGAAAAGAGAAGCCTTAAGAGTGAGAAAATTTAGCTCATATTAAAGAAGTATTAGTTGATGATGTAGGCATTAATATTTTAGACTGTAAGTCATTTGAAGCAGGATGTCTGCATTCCTGTGTGTATGGATGCTGTCCAACACATTTCTGACATTACCACAGCACAAATAATGCATGGACTAGATATGAATCCGTACTGAAGTGCCCACTCTCTGTCTGCCTGTACCTGACATGGCACCAATGGAAGTTATGATCCTGTGGAGTTTCCCATTGATTTCAGTGAGAGCAGAAACAAATTTTCCAGAGGCCTTTTGGATTAGACCTCTAGCTTTTCTAAAATGGCAGAAGTCCTTTCATCTTGAATATGCCCTGCCATTTTATACCAGACAAGGATTTGGCTCTAAGAGTTGCCTCTGGACAATATCTGCCTGATTCCAGTTGGGTGCAGTTACTGTGTGGGTGGATGTGTGGCTCTTGCTGTACCATGTGACTACGTAATGCTAAAGAAGAGGGGAACTATAATCCCTTCAGCTCCATCATATATCTTCCCATGGTGACTGAGATTAACACTGTATTAGTTTGAACAAAATAACTAGAGTATGCATATATTAAAAAAGATAAAACAAGATGTATATGCAGAGGGATGTTAACAGCCTATGGACATCGACTGACATGAGCCTCATGAAGCTCAGCCCCATTTCACCGTTAGGGAAATGAAATCCTTACCTTTGGACATGGAGAAAACTTGACTGGGCAAGGCCATGAGCAACCTGCTCTAAGTTGGTCCTGCTCTGAGCAGGGGATTGGACCAGGTGACCTTCAGAGGTCCTTTCCAGCCGATATCGTTCTATGAATCTAGTCTCTTAAAAGAAAGATTAGTAGTGAAATCACTGTCCTTTGTGTTGTGAATCTGACTAAACTACTGAAGCAGTGGGTGCTTAGACCTGCCTAGAGGGGCATTAATAGCTCTGGCAGGATCACTGAAGGAAGACCCTTCAAGTGTGTTATACCAGCTACAGATTAGCTCGTTGCTGTCAGCAAAGTTAGGGTACAAACTTTGATTTGATCTCCTGTGCTTCCCTGTCACTATGAGATCTGTATTTCTCTCATTCTTTATTATGATCATCGAATCAAAATCCTTATGCCTCAAGAATTCATCTGCTTTGTCTGATACCATCCCACTTTTCTTTTGCTTTACTGTGTGGAAATTATGTTGATTCACGGAGAAGAGATTACTGTGCATCATACCTGCCTTTGCTCTCATTTTCTTTTCTGCTTTTCACATGTGACAGCATTATATCGCAGGCCTTGCACCCACTTCTCAACTTCTCTGGGGTATGATTCGGAGAGTTCCTGGAACCATGTTGCACAGATGTGGCTGCCCCATGTTGCACAGATGTGGCTGCCCCGGGAATACTGCTGCAAGCTGCTTTCCATAAGAAACAGTACAAATTCTTCAGATCATTGTCTCTCCTTAACTCCCCTTGGTCTTTCAAGATTTCCCTACCTAAAGAAGGCACGCAGACACACTGTCTATACAACTGGGTGTAACACTTGGTTTCTTGAGCTGACAACTACCACCAGTTATTCATTAATAGTCTTTTGAGGGACAATGCTAATAAGAGTGAGAACAGCAGCAGTGGGGGTGATATCATGCTTCTCTGAGTCAGGTTTGATTAAAGAAGGTAAAAAATCATCAGAAGAAGCTTCTGAGAATCAGAATTGCAAAATAGGTGATAACAGCCTTCTCTGGATTATGTCTGACTCTTCAGCTAAAACAGATTTCTGTATTTCTGGGATCTTCACTGACAACATTCTGCTGGTCATAAAGCACATGAGCACAAGAAAATTTATGGAAAAAGATCCAAGCAACCTGCTTGCTTTATTTGCTTTACCATCATTGTACTCCAGAGCAGATCAGAGCAGATGAAGGAAAGTCAGAACTTTTGGGGTTTTATTCTTACCCCAGACCTGTAATTGCAACAAGACTTGTTTCATCTCTCATTGTCTCATCTTACCTCCATGTAAAATGCGGATTTTTTATTTATATTAAAAAGGAGGATTAGATGCTTAATCCATTCATCTTTGTAAAGTATTTTGAAATATTAGGAAGAAGACATGTGAGTCCAAAGTTTTGCTGGTTAGGAGCCTGCTGTACTGGGTGACAATGATATTAAAATCCAGATGCGTTTTTTTGTGAATGCTTTTCTGGACTCTTGTTTTGCAGTGTGACATAAAGAGTTCATAAAGAAACCTTGGCAGAAAATGCAGTTACACAGCACCTCCAGAACAGATACATGATGATCTCAGGAACTCCTGGGTTGGGAATATAGGTACAGGAGACAAATACACATATTTTCTTGAATGTACAACCAAAGTTATGCAATGATTAGTAAGACTTGAGTGTTAAGCATTATTCTGACTTCATTATGATTGCTCTTTGAGACACAGATATGAGCTGAAGTATAAAAAATACTGATTTGCTGAGTGTCTAGTAAACTTTGAGAAAGCTTCCAGAAACACCAGCATAACTATAAGTGTAATAAATTCCAGACTTTTTGTCCTTTGTACCACTTTTCCAAATAGCTTATGGGAAGTCCAACGTGTCAAAAGAGGAAAGCTCCGGAAAACCAATTACATATATTCTGCCCGAGAAGCCACACAATTTTTCATCCCTGAATACAGAGGCAATATTTGACACTAGGACATTCTGGTATATATGGCAACATGTAAATCCATGTTGGTTCATACCAACACTGTATATGCGGCTTAGCCAGACAGCCAGGGAAAGAAATGCCCTGCAAAGAGACAGACAGGTATGTGGGTGTGGTCTCAGTCACCTCTGCCCAGTGACCTTTTTCTAGCAGCCACCTTTTCACTGGATGCTAAGAGAAAACTAGAATTTCATTTTCAGAGGGACTATGGCAGGGACCTGTGGGAGACAACAGGTTCAGCTGCCTCCCTGTCTTGGGGCTCACTCATCAACTTTGATTAAGCACTGCTAAAACTTGTCCCAACTAGTTTAGCTTGTTTCCCTTTTCCTCACTGACGTACGTATTATGTCATCAGCAAGTCTGCATTCTATTCTGAGAATTACTTTCCTGCAGATTTCCCTATGGAGAACTAACATCTATCTTGCAGGGAGAAACAAGTGTGTAGATGTCTGACACATTACATTTTCTTCTATATTTGCCCTTCATTCGTGTACAGCAAGAGGCTAAAAATTGTCAAGGATATTTGTTGCCTGTCACTCTTATTTGTGCATGAACATACACATAGAACCTTATGCAGAGACATGGAAACTTTGAATTTTAAAACAGTAAGAAAAGGTTTTATATCCTTGTTTATCCTCTACGCACTGTGCTCTCACTTCTCTTTTGATGCTGATGGGAAAGAGGCTTATTAATGGGCTGGTTCAATAGACTTGTTAAAAGATTTTCTTTATAATAAAGGAAAAAAAAACCTCTTTGAAATTCCATCACTGAATGAAATGACATCACTGACTTAGTCTTTATTTTCCAAATGACTAAGCATCTAATTTTTATACAGAATAAAAATCCTTGTCAAGAAAAATTGGTCACAGTTCAGATGTTTTCTAACAAGACATCAGCTGCATCATTAGTATGGTTTTCCTCTCTAAGCTGAGCATCATCTTATATGAGAAAAAAGTGATACGCTGAGCTCCACATTCGTCCTCCCTCTCCGATCTGCATATCGCGCTCCATTGCTGTGGTACATTAGTTCTCCTGTGACCCAACCATTCATAAATCATCACTACAGAGAGCACAGAATTACAAACTTTAGTGAGGGAAAGATCTTGTAGGTCAGCCCACTCCATTTCCTCACCAGTATGAGATTGTTCTATGATACCTAGAGTCTACATATGCCTCTCCGCTAATACAAAACGGTGTGTGCGGCCTAGGAGCGAAGGAGAGAAGCAAGAAGGGTGTTCTTGTGAAGGAGTGGGGGAAACCAGTGGCACTGAGTTTCCGGATTATTCTGGTGGCATAGGTGGAAACTGGGACAACCACCACTGAGATACTTATTTTCCTCTCCCTGAAGAGTTTGGGACTCTTCTATCTCTCCAGTGAAGAACTGGTATCCTTCTGTTGAGAAGGATTTCTTCCAAGGAAGAGCCATCCTGTCGTTTTCCCCACAGATTTCAGTGCAGAAGGACAGAAAAAGGACTCCTATTGTTCAGAACATTTAATTTCGACAAATATATATTTGATATGTGAGAAACAACCTATATATTTGTTCTGTATAGCTTGAAATGAAATACATGAATGTTATCCCAAATATTAAACACAGTTGTATGGCAAATTTTGTTTTCAGGATCTTTTTCTGGTTTATGAGAATCAGTCTCATAAATCAGTCTCATTTGCTTTGGTTTTAAACCCAACCTCGCTTACACTTTTTTTTCTGCACAAAGCCTTGCGACACTGTGACAGCTAGTGTATTTACAGACACATACCACTCCCAGACGATGTAGTCAGATGAAGGTAATCTAGTAATTTTATAGAGGTAAATCTTCACACAACTATTTGTCTTCTGAAATATAATCTCTCTAGTTTTTGTGTTTAGAAGGTCATTTAATAAATTATTTGTTGACCTTGTCTGCTCTTACAACTATCAGATCCACTGTTGTACTACGCACTGTACGCAGCGTGCAAGAGAGTTTGGAATGCTGTGTTGTGTTCACACAAATGGTATGTAATTTTTGGCTCAAGTTTAAAGGAGTAAACCCACATCATTTTCCTAATGCTGCCATACTTTAATATAAAAGGCTTAGTGCTTTACGTTTGAGAAAATGTAAAAGCTTAAACTCTGGTTATATCTTTTACACCCATTTTGTAGTACACTGACTGAAAACCTCACAGAACACGATGGTTCAGCTTTCAAGTCCCTCTTATGCTCCTGGGCCATAAGAGTGAAAATGTATTTTGACATTCAGGCTATACATCTAGCCAACTTACAAATATCTGTTGACAAATATCTGTTTCATTTCTCTGTGGAACTTTGCTTTACTACTGTGTGTTAACGGGTAGACATACAAATATATTCCCTAAGTAGCCAGTGACAAAAAAGATTATTTTATACATTTCTTTCTTGCCCAGTGGACCTTTCAGTGCCATTGTTTATAGTGATGGGTTGTGGTCACTCTGCTCCTGAAGCGAGACTCAGCTAGTCTCCTGGAAGATACAATTCTTCAAGAGTCTAGCATTTTCTTGATTATGAACAACAGCTTTATTCAGGTCAGGCAACAATTTCATCAGCTGAGCTCAAAGTACATCTCAGGGAGCATTTTGAGACATTCCTCTAAGGCAGTTAAGAAAAGATTCATTCTTATGACTGCTGCACAGCTTTGCACATTGTATTTCCATGTCAGACTTATGTGCAGGGTGAGCCCGAAGTCAAATGTCCACTGGGATTTTAAGCTTAGTTCTTGACCCAGTTCAGAATGAGGATAAATGAAAACGGCCAATTCTGCAACTGGCTTCACTGGTGTCAGAGCTAATCGTAAGTTTCTGCATGAACTCCAAGTCAAGATGAAACCTGGTAGGGACTGTACTAAGCAAGAATATCTAGTTTCTTCAATAAAGCCTTCTCTTTATGGGCGTGAAGCAATGTTCACAGAACCAAATGGAAAAAATCATGTTCTTGTGATGACTAAGCATCAAAATCACACACGCACACACTGAAATGCAAATTGTACCTGCTGTTGTGAGTGCAATTTGAGGAATGACTTAACAAAGAGCCACAATGACTAGAGAGGAGTGGGGGGGGCAGGAAAAATAGAGAAAGAGTTAATTAACATTTCTGAAACCATTTCATTCCTAACAAAAGTTCATTCATCTATGTGCCTTTAGCTGGGACATATTTTTCTGTTGAGATTTGGCTACACAATAATCTGGATTATTATCTCCCTCATTGTCCTTTACGCTCAGTAATGTCAAATACACATAAACTGAATGAGAACCTTGTTTATTGTGAGAAAGGGTAGAAAAAGATGAGGGAAAACATAGACAGCATCTATTTTAACAATACTCTAAAATTATTAGATGCTCACGATAGATATTAATTAACAGCCAAAGGAGAATTGAAACCCTGCAATTTTGAGTTAATTCCCAGATTTAAAGAACTGCAGTCAATGGGAAACAACTGATGATGTATCCACATGACAGACATTGCTTGGTGGGACATTCCTGTATTTGAAAAAAGTGAAAAGTGCAGCCACAACAATTCAGAAATTGAAGGGATAGTGGACTGATCACCCCTATTTTGGCATCCACTTCATTATCTCTATTCACACTGATCGACCCCCTAACATAAATGAAACTACTTTTTGGAGAAAGGAGTGTTCATTGTGTGTAAAATTGCCGGAAAGAGACTCTTAAGGAACTAAGGGAATAGTTTAGTAAAATTTTATTCTTCCTGTACATATTTAACTGCTTTCTGTCTAAGCCTATTTTTAAGGTTTTATTACTTCAGCTTTTCAGTACTAAATAACATTTATGAAGAAATGATAGGAAGTTCCATAGTTGCTTCTTTTTCCAGATTTTTAATGGATTTGTGCAGGGAAAAGCTTTTTCTAAAAGATGCTTTCAGGGAAACGTCTTCTACTTTCTCTGCAAATGTATATTGCTATGACCACTAAAATGTGAGTTTGGAAATGAGAGTAGGCAGTAGCAGATGAGGTACTATTACTGCTGGTTTGGGAAATGGAAAAAGATGTGATCGCAAAGTGACAATTCCCTACTTTTTGGAAGTCTAATCACTATATTCTTCTGGCTGTTGTGGTTTCAGGAGTAAAGGGAATTAAAGGCATGTCATAGTTATATATGAAGAAGCTGTTTCTAGTCAGTTTTGCACTCAATGTGTGCTCATATTTTTGGTAAAAATTATGTTTTAATATTAGTTTAAGTAAAGTATAATATGTATAATACATAGTGTGCGATCTTTTTAAAATCAATTTAACTTAGCTCAGCATGAATGCACACAGATGTATTAGTTTGTATTTCAGCACTGTCAGCAAAGTGGCCAATTTAAGTACGTGATAGTAGAACCTCCCAGTCTACCATCATGTGATATCTTTCCCTCTCTTTCAATGCATTTTTTAATTGTAAATCCTGCTGCCTCTGAATCGCTGATATAGGCAGTCTCCAGCAAAGCCATTAGCCATACCTTTAGCTGCAGGCACCTGCAAAAATCCCACTCATATCCTGACTTCCAGAGCTGGGAACAAATTACTTCCAAGGCACCTGCCCCAAATGAGTTAGGCAATCATCATAGTAAATTTAGAAGAACTTTAAAGATAATCCTTTTAAAAAAAGGAGGGAAAGAATAAATGAAGTACAATGCAGTATAGATACTCTATAAATACATCATGCATGACTAAAGTACAAACTTGCAAACCTACCAATGTCAAATAGGATTTTGTAACAGGCTGCCAGCCTATTGGGAAGGAAAGCTTACCCAACTGAAGAATCAGAGAGAAAGCTCTGAAGAAGGTCTATGCCTTCTAGATGGAAACCTCTCCAACAATGGTAATTCAACGTGAGAGAAATACCATCTCACAGCAAAGCTCTTATTATCTTTTCACAAAGGTAAAGTTACTTTAACCTAACAGGGCATGCAGATACATGTATTTTGGCATTCGCAGTCAGGTTGATTTATGCCAACACTGCTAATTCTTTTGCTTCTTGCCTCTGACGATTTGTAGCTGTTCTACTTTCTGCTAGCTTAGCTGAATGAAACGATGTCTGTCCGAGACCTGTGCTTCCTGTAGTTCCTTGCACTGTGCGCTTCAACATACACGTTTAAATTACTCTGAATAGTTTCTTATGCTGTCTTACATGCTTGGCTTTCTTAATGGGTAACTGTTATACAAAAGTTTCTCAGACTGAGACAAATATTTGATTGCTTAGCTGAAATGAAATGATTAAATGTAAAGGTGAAAAATTTTATTGCATCTTTCTTGGAGGAGCTTTGGTCAAGATTTGACTTCCGTGTTTCCCTAGAAATTTTTGAATGCTTTCTGTAAAATGTTACAAAATGCAGGATTTGTTCTTTCTGGAAGATAAATATGTCTGCTTGTAATGAAACATTTCTGTTGAGATACTGATGCATTAATATAATGCAAAGGAAGGTCTACACGTCTATCAGACTTCTATTGCATTTCCTATGCTGATCTATAAAAAAAAAATTCTCATTTTCCTGCTGGAATTCATGACATTACTGAGTGAGTTTATTTTTTGAAACCCAAAACACAAATCAAAGGAATTCATATTCAGTGTAAAGAAGAAATTTCAGTGTCTTCTATAAAAATGCCACAATCCCACCTACCCACTAACAGTCTTTCCTTTTTTCAGTAATAGCTTTTGAATGTGTGGAGATATATGAACCATTAAATTGTGCCTTGGAAAGATGTTTAAAGAATGATCTTCACTTAACAGTGATTCTACGTGACAGTATATAAAGCATAGAGCTGTAGATTTTAAAACCGTAAGAGACCATTGTGACTGTCTATTTCGATCTGTGTAATTTTATGAATGAATCATTGTATCACATCCAACAGCTACAACTGAAAGAGAACTGAGCTTTTAGAAAAATGTCCAACTTTGATTTGAAGATTTTCAGTGATGCAAAGTCCTTTGCAGGCCCACAGTATACGCCTTCTTCATAAGGTGCATCAGACAATTTTTAATACATTGTGTGCCACACTGCTGTTATCATCCTGTTTTAGTAATCGAAAGGACGGGTCAAATACCATAGAGAAGTCTAAATATAATACATTAATGAAGTTATTTTATCAAAACATCTCAGTCTCAAAAGAAAAAACGTAGCAAGGTGGTCTGAAAGATTTATTTTCCATTGCCCTATGTCGACTTGCATGAATTATGTTACCTTCCTTTAATTTTTTGTTACTTAAAAATTCCAGTGCTGGCTTTTCTATTATTTTGCCCAGGATCGCTGTCAGGCTGACAGGCCTATAATTACCTTGGTCCTTCCATTTACTCTGTTGAAATTTGGCACAATTTAGCTTTTTTTCTGTCAAGCTGAATTTTAGTATTGAATTCTCCTTCCAAGCTAGGAAATTGCCCTTGGAATTTTTAAAAATAATAACTGACACTGTATTGTTCACATCATGAGACCACCAGCATATGTCATTGAGATATAAAACTGTTTTCTAAATAATTAAGCTTCATATCTAAAAAACCCAACATCCGTGCAGTGGAGGACGACTTAAAATATGATACATCTTTTTAAGAATTAACTTTGCTGGAGTAAGAATTTGAATACTCATTGTCTTGAAGTGTTTAATTCAGTGGTCACTGAGCATAGGATGACTTTGCAGCGCTGGAATTTCTGCACACAGAAGTGCAAGTTGGGATGATAGGTTGTATTACTACATAAAGATTTATAATAGTTTATTTAGCGGTCAAATGATGACAAGTTAAAACAGAGGACCATCTTGCTAGTTATTAGGTAATTTGCAAGAGCAAATTCCTTCCTTCAGAGGAAGTCAAGATCATCATGGGTTGATTATGAATTCAGAATGGTCCTTCAAGAGAACATTCCTGTTTACCAAAGTACTGCACTACATTTTTAAATTCAAAGAAGTAAAAGACACTTGGGGGCTTTTCTGGAATGACCACATTCATTCTTTCTTTGTTGCAGACACACAAACAAAATCAAATGTTAGTTTTTAGTAGTGCTTAAAGTAACTGTATCATCATGGATACTGAATAAAGGCTTTACATTACTAAAGCTCTGTAAAAGAAAAAGGAAAAAAATTGTTTAGGAAACTTTTTAAAATTAAGATGCTAGTCTCTTAGATTTCTCTGTAGACTTTCAGAGATTTACTACTTTAATACTTTACATCCCATACTAAATAGTAGGTGATGATTAAAACTAAGCTCTAATGTTTCCCCTGGCTGCAACTTCATTGCCAAAACACCATAATTTGAAGGCTGTTTTGCCATTAAAAGGTATTACACTATTCAATACAATGTACTTTCCTGAAGATTTGTTGGTTTATCTTTACAAATTTGATTCTATATATGTCCGTTTTATTTCAGTGCCCATTTTAATGGCTTTAAATTATTGCAAGTTACTTGAATAGTATTACATAATTTCTTACAATTTTACTCTATTATAGAGGTATTTGACTTTTTCCTTCTCCTTTACCGTGAAAGATCACTTAATATTAAAATGTGCCATTTTCATCTCTTTAGATAATAAATTTTGCCATGGTTTATTTTCTTTACAACTAGTTTTAGTAGTGATTCTATTGCAAACCATGGGATCAATGTATATTTTATAGTGTGTAGAATCTATTGTGAAAAGTCTTATGTAACAGATTCTTTGATATAAATAAGACTATTAAAAATATGGATCTGAATTCTGCCTGCTTGTACACTGATTTGGTTGCATTGTCGCTGGCTTGCTAGCTGACATCAGTGAGTTTTCTTCCATTTAATCTTCATGACATTGCTGGGCTAGTTCCTGCAGCAAAAAGTTAAGTCCTAATGCTATTGAAATTAAGAGCTCCCTCTGGTTTCAGTAACTCCATAATTTTATCCTAAATGCATAACCTTTCCGGATGTTGATAATATCAATATAAAGCAATGAAGGCTACTGTTTTGGGGTGCCCACAAATAATCAGATTGATTGTAATTGAAATTCAGTCTAATACAGACCATTAGTGTTGTGTTTACGTGGGATGAAAGACTACTGAAACCTTATTCTTTGGTTTCATAAGCACATACACAAGCATTTGCGCTGGCTATCATTGCAAGGGTGAATTTTGGCCTGATGGAATAGATGTCTTCAATGGCGTTTTGCCTGCTTGCTCCAGCAAAACACTTGGCTCCAAGTTCTGCATTGCCTGTGATTGCTCTGTAAAGTAATTAGCTAACTAGCCTTGTTCTTAAAGCTATGCTGACATCAGCAATGATGGTGGTGGCCAAAGAGTTTTGGCATGAATCTCTTTAATGTAAGGTCATCAGATAGAATCATAGAATAGTTTGGGTTGGAAGGGACCTCTAAAGGTCATCTAGTCCAACCCCCCGTGCTGTGGGCAGGGACATCCTCAACTGAATCAGGTTGCTCAGAGCCCCGTCCAACCTGACCTGGAATGTTTCCAGGGATGGGGCATCCACCACCTCTCTGGGCAACCTGTGCCAGTGCTTCACCACCCTCAGCGTAAAACATTTCTTCCTTACATTCAGTCTAAATCTACCCCCCTTTAGTTTAAAGCCATTCCCCCTTGTCCTGTCACAACAGGCCCTGCTAAAAAGTTTGCCGCCATCTTTTTTATAAGCCCCCTTGAAGTACTGATAGGCTGCAAGAAGGTCTCCCAGAAGCCTTTTCTTCTCCAGGCTGAACAACCCCAACTCTCTCAGCCTTTCTTCACAGGAGAGGTGTTCCATCCCCCTGATCATTTTCGTGGCTCTTCTCTGGACCCTCTCCAACAGGTCTGTGTCTTTCTTATGCTGAGGGCTCCAGAGCTGGATGCAGGACTCCAGGTGGGGTCTCACCAGAGCAGAGTAGAGGGGCAGAATCCCCTCCCTCGACGTGCTGGCCATGCTTCTTTGGATGCAGCCCAGGATACGATTGGCCTTCTGGACTGCGAGCGCACATTGCTGGCTCATGTCCAGCTTCTCATCCACCAGTACCCT
>NW_008824111.1:1513725-1523863 GCF_000699105.1 Pygoscelis adeliae | reverse complement strand
TTGAGCTTCACATTCCCCACCAGCCCCTCCTTGTTGGTGAGAACGAGGTCCAGCATAGCACCTTTCCTCGTTGGCTCCTCTACCACTTGGAGAAGGAAGTTATCATTGACACACTCCAGGAACCTCCCGGATTGCTTATGCCCTGCCATGTTGTCCCTCCAACAGATATCGGGGTGGTTGAAGTTCCCCATGAGGACCAGGGCTTGTGAGCGTGAGGCTGCTCCTGTCTGTCTATAGAGGGCCTCATCCACTCGGTCTTCCCGGTTGGGTGGCCTGTAGCAGACCCCCACCACAATGTCACCTGTCCCTGCCTTCCCTTTAATCCTGACCCATAAGCTCTTGGTCGGCTCCTCACCCATCCCCAGGGAGAGCTCCATGCACTCCAGCTGGTCATTGACATAGATGGAGACACCCCCTCCTCATCTCCCCTGCCTGTCCTTCCAAAAGAGCCTGTATCTCTCCATCCCAACACACCAATCATAGGAGCCATCCCACCATGTCTCCGTGATGCCAATAAGGTCGTAGCCCTGCAGGTGTGCGTACGTCTCTAACTCCTCTTGTTTATTCCCTGTACTATGTGCGTTTGCATAGAGGCATTTAAGTTGGGCCCCCAATGGAGCTGTCTTACTGGCTGGGGGTCCTTTGTGCTGCTCTTCAGGTGCTCTCCTGCTGACCTGTGTTCCTTCTCCAGGCTCTGGGCATCTATTGCTGGCCCTGGCATCAAACTGGTAGGAGTGGGATAGTTTGAGGTTCCCCTCCCATGGCATCTCTAGTTTAAAGCCCTTTTCACCAGCTTGGCAAGATGCTGAAGATGCTCTTCCCTTTCTCTGACAGAGGGACCCCGTCAGCCCCCAGAGCATCCATAGTAGTTTCAGTATAGCCTGAAACATGGGATAGCGTAGGCTATTAGGGAAAGGACAGTAAGCAGGTAAGAAGCATATCCACAGACATTGAAATTAAGCAGCATTCAGTGACATAAAGGTGAAAAAAACACAAGGTTGATTGAATGTGCATTTAGAAAGACAGGTATCCACAGAGAAAAAGAAATGCAAATTGCACAGTGGTGAGTTTATTTAGTGTGCAAAATCTGGGCAGAAGTGTTCTGAATCTGATGAAGAGAATAGTTGGATAAAATGTATTTTGCAGCCTATTTTGGCAGTTCTTAGGCTTCAGACATCAGTTCAATAACCTCTTCATGGCAGAAAATGTGTTAATTAATCAACGAAAGTAAACAGTGTTACTGCATACTTGGGTGTAGAGAAGCCAAGAAGGCACTAGCTTCTCTCTTTTTCTGTGGTTGACTAAATTACTTGATACAAAAGGTTTAATTAAACTAACTTTAAGTTACAAAAAAATATTATGTTCTTTAATTTTGTCTGATAATATCTTCTGAATCTAAGAGGGTCAGTGAGTTCCTTCCTTCATGCTGCTAAATCTAGGGCGAGTGATTTGAGGCAGGATGGGCCTGCTGACCTTTTATACAAAGACCTGGTAGAATATAAGGTAAATACCTCAGTGTGAAGGTCTTCCAGCTTTGGGGTTATTTTACAGTGCTGAAATAGGGCTCATGACTGATCCTGAAATACCCATTCTTTCAGATCTGCCATCGGATTTTAATAGAATCAACCTTAAGGTTTCCCTGACATTGTGAATATGGGTGCTGCCACTCTCCAATGGTTCTGCCTAAGTAGTGAGACACTAGTTACTGTGAAAAAACAAGGACAGAAACTGGGGGGAGGTTGCAGACTATTGTCTCAGATTGACTTCACTTCAAAGTAATAGAAAATGAAGTTGCAAACATACTACATTTGCAAAGGTTGTCCTATTGTGGATTGCTATGGAATGCTTTCTATTTCTTCCTAATGCTATACATGGTTACTGATCTCATGTTTTAATGTTGGTAGGATCGCTCTGGCCACTCAGGTTATAATGAGTCATCTCTGCTTTCCTAGCTCTTTCAGATTTGGTTTCTGAAGGCTGGAGTAATATTCACTTATTTTTGTGTTCATCCTGAGCTCTTTCTGCAAAATCACTGAAAAGGGTCACTGTTGTTTGAAATTTTCTTTCAAGTATATTTGTCACAGATAATCTAGCCTCACAGCCTCTCTGTGTTATTGGTTATTCTAGATGGTACAAAGGTTAGTTATGTTATTGCTCTTAAAATGTTATTTTTACAGTATCCTCCTCTGGAAGTTGTGTTCTCTTTTCTGGCATTTCACTTTTCTGTACTGCATGGATATTGAATAGAAGTGTGCATTTCCATTTCTAGCTTTATCTTGTTGTTTTGTTAAGTCCTCTCATGCACAGGTTCTGTTAACAGCTCAGTAGCTAATTCCTTGTTGATCTTCACATCACTTAAATATTTTGGGATCCTTTATTGTTTTTCTTCCCTTTCTGAGCAATCTTCTCACTTTGTCAATTCTGGCAGTCTTAAACAGTGCTGTTGTTGGGTTTGGGTTTTTTTTACAACCTTTCAGTTTCAGTTCATAATTCTCTTAATCCTCTTCAGATTTCATGTTCTTATATATGTCATATACCCTCTATTTTTCCTCAAGAGCTCTTCTGACATTCTTAGTCATCCACATCAGTCTTATCCTTCTTTTATGCCTAGAACAGCCGACCTTGCTCATGCTCTCATAATCTCTTGACCTCCCTCCCTTGCCCCAACTCCTGTTTTGTTCATTATTTAGCGCTGGATGTGGCTGGATTGAAAGAAATACCAGATCTCATGGAAGTCAATGATATTGAAGTGTCTGCCTATTTAGGGGAAGCATTGATGTTTAGCTTCAGTGGTTCTGAGTCAGCCTTTGCCCCCAGGCCACTGCCACATCGCTGGCTCATTTGAACAGCAGAGAAGGTGGTGCTGGGTGATTCAACAGGCACAGGCTGAACAGACACAGATTTTGCTTGCCAAAAGGTGAATCTATATGTAAGCAGGATGCTTAGGCAGAGGTAAAAAATAAACTTAAATTGCTGCATTTGTCAGATAAGGTGCTGAATTTCTAGGAAGCCAAAAAAGTCCTTCTGTAGAGTGTATCAGCTAATGCACTATGCACACATGGCATGCGGTTTTACAGTGGGCACCTGTGCATCAGAGGCAAGATCAAACCCGTTTTCTATACACATACTCCAACCCCAAACCTTCATATTTGAATATAACTTAAGTAGTGTTTCTGATGAAATTATAACATTGAAAAATTGCATCTGAAAACAGAATTAGAACTGAAGGATGGAGAAAAAGAATATTTCACATGGGTTTGCAGTGTAGACTATTTGCCAAAACGCCAGCCTGCTGAAGAAGCATTCCTGTCTATTTTTATATAGCTTGATTCCCCATGTTTTCTAAGTAGTTTAACAGCTTATTATTCTAAAAAATAGGTTCACAACAACCCTTTTTTTAAGTCCCAATTACATTTGCTCTCTCCATAGTTCTGAAGCTCTACCTCCCAGGCATCTCAGCACCATGCCTCACTGCCATCAATGAGGAACATTTTAATGCCTCATTATAATAAGCAACTCCCTAACTGGAGTGAGTGTTCATGTGTGGGCATATGTATGTTGTGTGTCCCTCAGTACCTGCCTGCAGCGCGTTTCCAGGTGAGATCTACTGTTCAAGAATACAGGCAGCAAGAAAGTCAGCATTAGCCTTCTTTTCTTGTGTCAGATACTAAAAGTAATAAATGATCTGCAGTCTTTTTTCTTCTTGTTGTTGTCAAAACTTCCTGAAATATTTGAGCTCCTTTTTCTCCTTTCCACTCTGAAAGAAAACATTCAACTACAATTTGTTCTTCAATTAGAACTGCTCTGTGGAGAGATGGCACTGATGGAAAGAGGTACTTTGCAGATATCTTTACATTCTGGCAATTCAGTACTACATCTAGGGGCTGGTCTAATATCTGACATACATTAATTTACCTTGGAGACTCTTCAAGTATATGCCTGACTGCAAGATGCTAAGAAACTGTATCGTTAGCCAGGGATCTCCTTGGCAAAGGTCACAATCATTTGTATTTCCGTCGAGAACACCATGTACTAAGGGCTAAAGCAGTTCTGAGGTTCCTCTGAGATGATCAAAACTTCAAAAATAGTGATTGTTAAGACTAGGATTTTTAAAATAATTGTGTTGGTCTCTTTCAGCTTTGTTTAAACCTTGAATTTTTTATCAAAATTGTGTTGGAGTTTATGAGACACTGTGTAACTTAGAAGGTACAGCTGTAACATGCCCATGTTGTGTGACTTTCGAGTATGATTTTGTATGCGTAGGGCACTCAAATGTGTTTTATTTTGCTAGGTACCTATATTAGCTATATTAGCTTTCGGGGGGCATACTAAACATAATTTCTATCTCATCAAGTGTTGTTTTACCCACTGTGTAGTACACAAAGTAGGTCAAAATGTGCTACAGCTAAGCAGAGCCCTTAAACCTAAATCAAATTAATCTAAATTGAACTTCTAAGTGAAATTCACCATTTGTTTTGTTTACAATTTTCTAAATTCAGTATGAGGCAAGAGGAAGCAATCTGTATCTTTAGTGAATTAAAATATGCCCATAAATAAGCTCAATCACTGGCCTTTGTACAGAACAAAACAAAAAACCCCACCATATACTAAATCAGCCAGAAGCTGAAAATAAATGTTGAGATTGTACTCTATGTTGTTGTCTTTTTCTTTTTTTTAAACTGTGTATTTATATGGAACAGCAAACACAGATTATGCCTTAGTAACTTTATGGCTTCGGCATCTGTCCCTTTGCTTTTATTCACATATTTTCATAGCCATAATGTCTAGTTTCTTATTTGATGATGTAAACCTTTCAGATGCAGAAATGGATAAAAATCTTGCCAAGTCTAGTGAGAGTCATTTTCAGGAATAATCCTTTTATCTGACATGAAATAAAGACCCCAGGCAAAAAAAAAGCAGCATGCATATTAAATGACTGAAGATATTAGTGTCCAATGTTTTCATATCTAGGTTTCTGCGTAAAGAAATGCTTGGAGAATCGCTCTACAATAGCAAACTGGAAAAGCACCAAGACATAATCCACCTGAGCCTGAGTTTTATTTCGTGTGCATAATAGAGCCTTATTGTGTTTGAAATTGCAGAGTATGTTGACAGGTCTGTCAGCTATCTCAAGCAGATATCCATAATGGGATACACGCCCTTCATCGGGAAATGGCACCCTACTTTGAGATGCCATTTCCATGGTCATTGAAAGGAGCTTTACATGTACGTTCAAAGCTGTAAGTGAACCGCATCAGCAACTCAACTATGTGAGGCAGGCGATTATAGAATATTGAGATTTGGCTGCACTCGCTGATTTTCAATTAGTTTCAAGGGCATGCAGGAGAAAGCAAAAGTGTGACAGAATTTGTTAGTTGTTTTAGAAATATTAATATGATGCAAAATTGGAATATTTCCATTAAATTAAACACATGATAGCACGTCCTCATTTGATGTGCTTGGGCAGTGGTGTCTCTGATGGAAACAAAGCAACCCCCAAACCCTCTAAGTAACAAACCGTACCCCACAAACACCTTTTGATAATTGCACCTGCTAGCTGAAAAACATGAAGAGAGAGTCCATTGTGTCCTAAAGAAATTTTGTTATTGGCAGCTACTCTATTACTGATTGAAAGCTCCTCTCTTGCCTTGTCTACTACTAGCATGATCCCTAAGTGCTTTTCTATAGGGATTTGTTTCCCTAGTCTATTAAACTGGTCTTTGTGTTGTCAAGAGCTACACAGTGAAGTCTTATGATATGAAAGGATATTTAATTTGCTTCCTTATTTATGCTTTTGTCCTTTCAAACTCTTTGAACTGCAGTGAAAGCAGAGATTTGTCCTAACATGGTTCTGTGTTGTTGAATATCACCATAAAGCCAGGAAGAAAAATTTCTGGTAGGGTAGCAATCTTGACATCCTACAGCATTCAGAGAGACAGGGAAAGGAATTTTTGAACAATATGCAACTCATAGATGTGTTCATGTATCCATAAAAACAAAGACTGAACATATATATGAGATGTTCACGTTAAAGCCAAAGATGGGATCTTGGCATCTTTACATGATGGTCTCCGTTCTACCTAGTGAGGCACTTTGAAAATGATTGTCCTATCATCTACTGTTGAGATTATACCACAATTTCTAAAATATTTAATAACTGTAATCCTTTACTTCTGTGAGTAATGCAGCTCATTGCATCTACTTGTAAGAATGTCAAATTTTAAAGAAAAAAGGCTATAAAAGCTTGCTCCAGATCTGAAAATCTAGACTTGCATTTTACTTCAGTAGCGTTTTACACTTTTTTCCCCCATTCTCTAATGCAGTTACTGCGACTCCTCCCTCATTCTATAAGCCTGTGATTTTCCTATTATCTGTGGTTCTCGTTTCAATGTGGGGTGCCAACACAAACAAAGAGACATGAGTATATTTTCTCCAGTGGGTACCAATTAGCACAGATAGAAAGCTTTCTTTTTACAGTTGTTGTTAGCTCCTACTTACTCTAAAACTTGTTTGTGCTTACTGCTAGCCCTAATTATTGTGAAACAGGTACAGGCAAATCCTGCATGCCTTTGCTGCATTCCAACAAAATAGGTTTGGAATACATTTTGTGTCGTATCCATTGCTGAATACATAAATTAATTAATCTGATGAAAAGATAAATATAAATATTCACTGTCGGTTTCTTGCTGTAAGGGTAGGCTGTCTCGTACACTACGTAGTGCGTATTCCTGCAAAAGGAAGAAAGGATCATGTGAAACTGTGTCATGATGCAGCCCCAGAATGAAGTAGGACATTTCTTGACCTTGGTGTGCTCAACCGTGCAGCTGTAGTCTTCTTCAGGAGCTACCTTTGACAAGGAATGTCTCTCAAAGTCATCTTAAAAATCTATTTGGGAAAGATTCTGCAGATAAATTTGCTAAATTCATGTTTCCTGTATCTGGTAAGTGAGAAACATTTTTTGAACCCCAGGTAATGTGTTTAGTAACTGGAGCAGAGACAGGTAAACTTGAGAATTTTATTTCACTCTGTACTCTGCTATATGTTAAAAACCATGAATTTTTACTTACTCGCTAATCTCTGTGTCAGTTTCTTAATATTTCATACAGAGCTAATGAATTTTACTTGTTCTGGCAAAAATACTTCCAGATACCACAGCAGAACAAGTTGGTTTAAAAGTGCAAAGTAAGTTTACATTTGAAAGGATACATTTGTGCTTTCATAGGAGAAATCAAAGGGCTTCGTAGGAAGAGCAAGGACTCTTGCCTGAAAGTGTATTTTCATTTGGGCTGGGCTCCACTCCAGGAGCAGTGCTTGGGCAGCGCCTCGGGCGGCTCCCAAGGGGTACGGTGGGAGAAGCTCCCGGGGCTGGAATTCCCACTTGATGCTGTCGGGCTCGGCCGCCCCCTCTCCTGCTGCCTCCCACGGCACCCGCCGAGGGCTGGTGCTGCCTGGCTGTTGTCTCCTGCAGTCGCCGTGGGAGAGCCCACACACAAACGTGTTTGCTTCTGTCTAAAATCTGTGCAGTTTTTAGTAGTCTTCCAGCCTCCGGTGTGGGGTTTTGAAACTCCGTCACAAGCCACCGTCAGAATATCCTGCAGAAGCTGGAGTGTGGCTTGTATTTATAAAAGTTATTTGTTTGCATGAGGCACATGTGCTGATACTGTGAGTCATCCATCCATTTTACTGTGACATTTTCAAGCACAATTATGTGTAGTGGAATTTTTTTGGTAGCTGGCTATGTTGCCCATCTGTGAAATCATCATTCTACTGAGCACTAAAAATAGAGATGAAACTCTTCAGAGAAAATTTTGAATCTACTTAAATGACAGTTTGAAATGTGTTCCTGCAGTCAACAGTTTAAATATTTTCTATCCTAAATATGGATACTCTAAATTTAAGGTGATGTAGTCCTGCTGTCACCACTTCAGTTCACCTTGCTAGCACAGTGATATAGTTGGAAATAATTTCTGGCTAGGAACCCAGTCTGGTGTGCACCAAAGCCAATCCACTTAGGGCTCCAAGGACTAGGACTGGCATAGGCATGTAGGAGTTCTGGAAGGTGGGTAACACACAGGGTGGAAAGTATTTCTTAATAACGGCGGATCATTGGAGAAAAATGCGAAGACAGTCCATGACCGTAGATCAGAGGGGAACAGGGAGAAGATGAAAAAGAAGACTACTAGGAAATGAAGCTTTAAGATAAAGAACAACAGAATATCCAGTAACTTCTAAGTGGCTGTATTTTCAGTCAAATAATCAAAGCAAGTTAGTGAAAAGATATGGTAAACACTGAAAATAGTGAAGAACTATAGCTAGGAGAGGGAACTGCTGGAAGAATATAAACTGTGTTGCTGAGTAATAGCATCCTAATTGAAGCCACAGAAAGCCAAAGAATCTAATTAGTCAGGAAAACACATTTCATTGCATTCTTAGTAATTTGTTTTGAAAAAATCCAACTGGATTTGAAATTTAACAGATTTTCAATATGTTCAGAGCAGATTACACTGATTATACTTGCATGTAGAGAAAATGAAAAATACAGTTTTAGAGACATATACAAGAAAGCATTTAATTCAAAATTGTGTTTGCTGTTGTCCCTTACTATCTGGGTACCATTATATAAAGTTCTGCTGAGAGGATGGAAAAAATAAATTAGGACTTTTGTTGAGTTGGTAAGCATTACTGGAGACCATCACCCATTTCTTTAATCCACAGGCAATCTGAGACATATTTGAAGCTGTAGCTCAGCCAAAAAAAATGAAAAGAGCATCATCTGTGCACCCCACTGCCTCCCCTCTTTCTCTCCCTCCTTCTGCCTCCCTCCCTCCCTCCCTCCCTCCCTCTCTCCCTCCTTGTTTATGTACAAGTTTTCACAATGAAATTTTTTTGACAAAATGTACAGCTAGATCTCCAGCTGGACTGAAGTGGTGTTACTCACTTCATTTACATTTAGCTTTCAAAAATTTGTATTTTTGGTGAGCTTATATGCAAATGATTACATGGTAAGACCTCAGTGTGGTGGGTTTCTTGTATCTTGAATGGTTTTGTCAAACACTAAATAGGAGAGAAGAAAATCAAAATTATGCCTAGTGTTAGGATACTTTGCTCACACAAACTGATAAAAAAACCACTATGCAAAACCATAAAAGACTATTCTTGCAGAGGGCAAATAAAAATTCAGTGTTATATCCTCTTGGAAGTTTTTTTACCTATTAAATCTCGAGCGTGGATAAGGTCAATAATGTGGACAATTAAGCCTCTCTCTCATCAACTTTATTCTATAGTGGATGAATGTGTCTTAAAATCCATTTATGCACATTTTTATCTGTTTTTGAGATTTGGGGTTTTCAGAAGTATGCACTTTTTATTGTGCATATATATGCAGTCCATATAAGCTACATTCATAATAACAAAGTGCTATTTGAAATTCTTTAGAGAGTCACCATTACTTGTACTAACATCAGAAGGATGATATTCACTGATCTGACATAAACAATATCGGACATATTTAAATTTCATCAAGGTCTTTTTAGATAAAAATTCGAACATCATCTTCAAACTCAAACTGTAGCTCTACCATACTTCAGACGAGAAGAATGAAAATAGAAGTCCTTAGGCAAAAAGAAAAAGAGGATGCACCTGAAAATATATGCAAAATTAAAAGGAAATACAGAACATGGATGAGAATGAATCCTGCAAGTCCTTGCTTGCAACATAGCCATCTTTCATTAGAATATTCCTCCCATGTATAAGGACAGTAATAGTATACATAAGTAATTAGTACATATTAGTAATTAGTAATTAGACAGTAATTAGTATATATTAGCATACTAATAACTTCAGCTGGACTACTAGAAATAATAATGGATTAACCCGCACGAGTGAGAATCCCTGCCTTGTTAAGGACTAGGCTAGTTCTGTTGCTTCCCATTTTTTATAAAATTACGTATTTGTTACGTAAGTTCCTCCCACATGCACTGCAATTGGATTTGTTCTTTCTTCCTGCAATGAACTGCTGCACAGTATTGCTGTGCACCGCTCCACAAGTTCATAGTTGCTGAAGCTTGGGTTAAGTAGGCTTGTCCTTCTGCACAACACTCCTGAATTCTTAATGGGCTTCTGCTCCTATGGTGTCCAG
>NW_008824111.1:1511218-1513666 GCF_000699105.1 Pygoscelis adeliae | reverse complement strand
CTTACAGAGAATAAAACCGTGACAAGCAATAAATGTTATCGAGGGAGGAATGAGTGTCATTTAGTTGCAAATCTGCAACAAATGTCTTTGTTCGCCGCTCTGCCATTCTTCAACATATAAAGGAAGTACACTGAATATGGTATAACACAGAGTGTGTGACAGATGAGGACATCCATATTTCTTTTTTCTCTGAACAATGGTTGTTTCCATTCAAAATGTCATCACTTATTATTATGGTAGCTGGTACACATTCTAAAACATCCATCTAATGCTGGCCATTTCATTCAGGAATGAGTAACTAGTATCAAAGTGACATAAAAGTGAAGCAATCTTAGTAAAATAATTAGACACAAGTTTCTAGAAGAAGAAGGGAAAACAGCTGTTTAGAGAAGAATTGATGGCTTCAGTAATTAGCACTTTTGTGACTAAACAGTGTCAGTTTATATATCTATACATAGTAGATAATTTGATCTAGCAAAAAAGGGCCAGTTAGCTTTTGAAATATGCAAAACTATATGCTTATGGGTTTGGACCAACTGTAAAAAATGTTTTCTCTCTGTTTCATGGTTTTATTGGGAGGCTTACAAAGTTTGGTTTTGAGGAGTATTTGGTAGCTTCCAGTACATCTTGCTATGGTCCATTATAAGGACTGGGGGTTAGAAAATAGGCAATGGCGAGGCCAGAATCCAGGAATTTCATTAAAACATTTGCAAGGGAAGCAGCCCTTTTCTATGAGATGCTTTTTGCTTATGTTAGATCCAGGCTTTATTAGTTACGAATTCCTCAATAGTGCCTCAGTGCTTAACTTCATAAGCCTCATTTAAAAAAATGATTTAGATACCTGAGCCTAGATTTGTAAAGGTACTAAGTGCCTAAGCAGGTTAGGCACTAACTCCTACTAAGCATGCTAGGTGCCTACTTCCAGTGCCTGCAGTGGTTGTTAGGCAACTAGTCTTGATTTAGATACTTTTGAAAATGTACCAAGCATTTTTGACACCTAAATATCTGACTGTCGAGAAAAGAAGTTCTAGTGACTTTCATGGACATTTAAGGCAAGTACCTAAGTACGTAGTAGACTGGTTTAATCTGGAAAAACATGCACTGTAATGATAGAAACCTGTCAAGTGGGTGTGGTACCTTCCCAATTAAACCAAACCAACAGATGGACTCACGACAGCAACAGCTGAATCCATCAGGTCAGAAGATGATAAAAAAGGAAGTGCTGAAACCAAGGTCAAGAGGTGGCATTGGGTTTTTCCTCTCTTTAAAAGACTTCTTTCCAAGTCAGCCTTGCTGCTGATGGTTTTTATCCTTTAACTTACAAAGGTAACACCAAAAGGGATAGGTTCCACTTAACAGTAGAGCTTCTTATAAAGCTGGAAGATGGGCATTCTTCACCCGGTCCCTGGAGAATATCAGCAGTATTAAGGTTTTATTGCTCTTCTAATTACTGTCTGTAGTTGTTATTTATTATTAATTAGATGGAGATAGTTGTGGATGAATGAGGGCTAAAAGAGCAGATAGGGACACGAATAAGGCAGTGGTAGAGGAAAGGGATAGTAGAGGTAGTTTCACTGAAATGTTTTCGTAACAAAATACCACCTTTGTCAAAGAGAAAGGTTCAAAACCATCAGGTTTGATGATGGCTTGTTAAAAAAAAATAATCCTGAAATACTCTTTAAAAAAATACCAGAAAAATGTTCATTGCGGAGAAAACAAACTTTAATTTTGAAGAACCAATTCTGTTTTGAAGTTGTACGTCTATAATCCTTTATTTCATTAATTACTCTCTGTAGTGACTGAAATACTGCCTTGCAGTAATTGAAGGCAGCTGCCCTGAGTTTTCTCCTTTGCAGTACAGCTCGTGGCCCCTCCAGCCGTGTGTATCGGTACACAGGACTTCCGTGGTAGCTTCAAGATCAATGAAACAAAACCAAAACCTCAATTAAAGTTTTAGGGTTCTGCAGTGAAAGGTAACGCCAAAAATAATTTTTTTCAAAGCCAAATTTATTCATATTATTTACTTGGATAAACTTTGAAAATCTCAGGGTTAGCTTGGAGTCAGAATGACGGCATTTCAACAGGTTTGGGTGGTAAGCGGAGCGCTGAAGGTTGGAATAACTTACTGGGTTTTCCCTGGAGGTGAAGGCAGAGGCTGAGCGGAGCCCGCGGGGTGAGGAGAGGAGCCCCCGCGGGGCCGGGCGGCGCGGGAACAGCGCGAGGGCGCTGTGGGGGAATGGCGCAGGCAGGGGTGGACGGGGAAGGTCGTACCGGGCCGGTAAGCCTTGAGCTGTCAATAGCGAGGGACGCGGTCGCCGAAGTGGAGAGGGAGACGCTAAAGCCGCTCACGTCTCGGTGGCGTCCCGGGCGTTGCACCGGTACCTGCCGTGTGGGGCAGCGCGAGTCGGACGGGAGGGGAAAGGGCTGAGGGCGGGCGAGGTACGCGGG
>NW_008824111.1:1509929-1510551 GCF_000699105.1 Pygoscelis adeliae | reverse complement strand
TCACTACCATGGGGGTCGGGTAGCGGGAAGCGCAGGGGGCAGCGCACACCTGGCTCGGGGTGGGGTGGGGGGCGTCTCTGCCCTTTTTTGTTTTTTCATTTTCCTCTCACACACTGGAGAAAGTGAGAATGATGCACCACCAGCAGCAGCCGGAGCAGCACCCAGAAGGTAAGAGTCGGATCTGAGGGGAGGGAGGGAAGCGGGAGCGGGGGAGTATTTATGAGGGATTTGGGAGTCGGGGATTGGGGGGATTAGGGAAGGGGTTGAGGACGGGGTAGGTTTGGGATGGGGAAGGGATGAGCGGCTGGGTTCGAGGAGGGACCGGGAAGGGCAAGGGGATGAGGTGAAGGCGAGATAAGGTGCTGCCCTCGGCGTGTGATCGACATGGGAGCGGGTTTATACGTGTCTGTCTCTTGCCCCGAGGCCATTAATATCAGCTGGCTGCGCTGGGGGAGGACACGGCTTGGTCTACGTTTCCCTCTTACTTGTGTAATTGTGGATAAACCTGCCCGGAGATGCGGCTGCCCCGCGCCGGGGCGGGCGGGCAGCGAGGGGTTAGGGCAGGGCGGTGGGTGCGATGTGCTCGGCCTCCTGCCCTGCCGGGGCGGGCGGGGGCAAGACG
>NW_008824111.1:1493466-1509274 GCF_000699105.1 Pygoscelis adeliae | reverse complement strand
ATGTTCGCGGCTCTCGCGTCTTTCTCGTTGCCTGTTTCCCCCCGTCTAGAAAAGGAGGGGTGTGCTTTTTGTGGCTCTCCTCTGTTTGACGAGCAGCGATCGCTGGAGAGCTGTTTTCCTCTCCTGCCTGGGTAGATCCATTTCACAGTCATCCCGCCTGCCAGCCCTAATTCCCAGCACGTATATTGTGCCGTTCCTCCATTTTTTTTCCCCACCCAGGCATCTTCAAGTTTTGAATTTCACTTAGGAGTCTCTCCTTCCTACAGGTGCGTGTAGGAGTAGACTGTTGCTCTAGTCAAAGAGCTCGCGAGGAAAGATGCTTGTGAGGAGGTGGTGTTTTGCCGCTTTTGCTGTCATCTGGATAAAAAGGACTTTATTGTTGTTTGGAAGGTGCAGTTTATTTTGTAAATCCTTGTGAAAAAGCAAAAACAAACCCCATCCCTTTATAGTGGTTTCACGGTTGTAATTTCTAGTGTGAAAGGTACCAGTGCTTTATTAACGTGTTTATCAGCAGACCAATATTGGATTTCTCACTTGTGGGAGGCATCCATGCATTTTTCTTTGAAAATGCAGATTAGGGCAAGATTTAACTTGCTTACAGGACTTCCCCCTGCCCCCCCCCCCCCCCCCTTGGGGTTGGTTATTCTTAATTAAAATACTTAAACATTGTTCAAACAACTACTTTTTTGACCAAAATGAAGTGAGAAAATAGTAAATGCTATGGTACTACAGCAAAGTTGATGTTGAGTAGCTATGTTTTATTGGATAAACATGGTGACAGAAAAGCTGCCATCCAGTTAGGAAAAAATGCAGTAAGTGGAAGAATCAAAACATGAAGTGTTTGTGTAGCACTTGTCTTGATGTTTGGATTAAACTTGAAGTTGTAGTACGGATTCCTGAGCATTTTTTGCTACTGTTCAATCACATATATACACGCATACAATTGTCTCTGTAGTATGTGTAATGGAAGCATCATGCTGCCAAGAGGTCTTAAAATAATCTTTTTGTCAGAAATAGTGTGACACGTTTTAGCATAAAAATTTATAACCAAATACTTTTTTCTTTTGTCCCACAGAGGCGAACTATGCAAGTAGCACCAGAATTCCTCTCCCTGGTGACGGACCAGCTATTCAGTCAAACAGTTCAGCACCATCCAAGCAAACTGTTCTATCTTGGCAAGCTGCAATTGATGCTGCTAGACAAGCAAAGGCTGCCCAAAATATGAGTACCACCACAGCCCAGCCTGTAGGGTCTCTGTCCCAAAGAAAACGCCAGCAATATGCCAAGAGCAAAAAACAGGGTAATACGTCTAATAGTCGGCCACCCCGTGCCCTTTTCTGTTTATCCCTCAACAACCCAATACGAAGAGCCTGCATTAGTCTAGTAGAATGGAAGTATCCTTTGGTTCAGTTTCATTTTCACAGGCTGTTCCTTGCGTTTTCTTAATGCATCAAGGGCATGTTTTACAGCATCTCTTATAGCATCACAGCTAACATGAGTTCACTTGCACGTGGGTAACTGTCATTAATGTTGATGGTAGTTAAATTTGCTTAAATTGCTGTTAAAGATATCCTCTTTATTTGTGTCATAATGACCTAGAGTATCATTTTACTGAAGTAAGTAGTTCGAAGTCAGAGAAGAGCTCATAGCTGTTCCTTTTTTCTTGGAGGAGATGGGGGAACGCTTTCAGAACTTTTTAAAGTTACAAGCTTACATTATATTCCAGCAAATCTCTGTATTGCATTTGTTGCCCTTCCAAATAAGGTTGAATGGATAGGAGTGCATCTAGCAGTGTTAATTGGGAGATGACCTAAGATGTCAAACCTGTGTCTTCCATATTACAATTTGGTGTATTGCCATTAGGGCAAATGAGTCAGATATAGAAATCTTTTAAAAAAGATTATTTTTTGCAAGTACTAAAAGTAGGGAAGATTTTTAGTTAAGCCAAGGACTCATTCTAAGTACATGCAAGTGTCTGAAATATATTAATCTCTGAACTTTCACAACATATGTCTACCTCCAAACATTTGGAAGCGTGTACATCTCTAGATAGGAGATCAGATATACTGGCCTGTATTCATGATGACTTGTATGCTGGGAAGGATTGCTTTATCTTTAGTTCAGTGGTTGTGATGTGGAAGTATGTGGATTTCTTTGGCAGAACTGATAGCATGTTGATTTGGTATATTATTTCTCAAGAAAAGGTTTGAAATAGAAAATAGTTTTGTTGAGGTATGAGTAGAAAAATGTTTGCCTATTAGCCATGGCAACATCCCTGTAACGGGAAACAGCTGTTCAAGAGTAGATTACTGAAGTAAAACTGATTTTGTTACTTTAAACAGAACAGCCAACCTGGCAATAGGAACTGTTACTCATTTATAAGGCTTGGTTTTTTCAATTCTTTGAACATAATTCAATTGCATATGAAAGATTCTGCTTTCATTTAAACTGGTAGAAGTCCAACTAATTTCAGTAAATTGGCCTCTCCTTGGCTAAGGTCAGTTAAATGAAATTACTATGGATCTAGAGTGGAATAACTCGGGCAGAATTTGTCCCAGTAGCACTACGTCATAAAATAAGGTTGTCAGTCTTGCGCTAGTATCATTTGTTCATTTCAGTCTGGAGAATGCTGCATGTTAAGATGTGTGTTGTAACTTTATTTTGTACACAACACAGCAGCTGTTGATGTTGATAGGCTTTGTGAACATAAACTCAGCCCTTGAGGTGGCAAATTTCTTGTAGGGCAACAAACAAAATTTAACAGATCTTAAGGGGCATATGGGCTTTGTAGGAGTTTTTGTCAGGAAAAAGATTTTAAACTGACAAAAATATATGCTTTTGAGTATATTTGGTACTCTTCCTTGGAGTATATTCAGTACTCTTCCCTCAGTCTTTTATGTGACTCGCATGGACGCGTATCAGGAAGTTGTGCATTGAATAGAGGAAAGGCTGTCAAAAATCATAGGTAAAGCCCAAAATACTCCCTTTCCAAACTTCCACAAATACGTTCATCTGGGTACCTCCGTGTTCATAGTTAAAAGAAAATAATGAAATACTTTGAGGGAAAGGCAAATTAATGATAAACTGAAGGATGAACTTCATAGGCATGAATCTTAAGAAATATTTTTCTTTCTGGAAGACAAAAGGTATCTCTAGGTTTCAACTGCTGTCATCCAGATATGGTATAAAAAGTGCAGCTGCAATTCATGCTGTTGTCAGTGTGAAAGCCTATAGCCTCTTGGTATGCGTGGTTGCCAAGCCAGTAATGATATTCCATTCCCCAGTCTACTCACCTAAACTTTCATCTGTCCTGGCCAAAGCAAACTTGTTCCAGAGTCTAGCTGTCAGAGACATGAAGAGGGTCTCAGAATTTTCCTGCGTCCATTGTACAGCTTTCCAGCTCTCGTACAGGAGAACAGCTGTGATTTGCTGGGAATCTTTCTCATATCCTACTATGAACTAGACTCCAAATTATTTTCCTCCTTTGGACAAACACATTTCTGTTAACATTAGTGAGACTTATGTGAGCATATGAGGACAGAAGAGCTCAGTAAGTATTCCTTACCCATCATGATGACCACATATTGATTTAAGACTGTATAATTATATTCATCTCTGGAATTTAATATAAAGTGCTCTGTGGCAGCAAGAGTAATAGTCTTCTCTTTTTTTCAAAAAGAAGAGGACGTTGAAAGATCATTGTGATGGAAAATAATATGGTATAGTGATCTAACTAAAGGTGATGAAATGTTTGTCATAGTTATCAGTCAAAAGATTGCCTTAAAAGTAAGACTTGTTTTACAAGTGTTGATGCTGAAAGGAGAGCTAGACTTAAAAGTTTGTAGATATTCATAATTCATGAATTCCTTAACAAGATTTTCCAGACCATTTGACATATTTATACTACTGTCTATTTTTGCCAATTGTGTGGCCTTAGCTGTTTACATCCCATTCCCAGAAGATGATTCTAATTCAACTAATCATAATTTGGTAAGTACTCTTGAGTTTTTATTTTCTGTTTGTTTGCTGCACTTTTAAATTGATGGTCATGATTAGCGGCTAGTATTTGAGACTGTACTAAGTATAGATAATTTTAGTAAAAAAAATCAGATTGGTATATAGTGATACTTTAAAATAAAATGTATATGGAATTGCTTTGGGGTTTTTTTTTCAGTTTTAATATGTGCTCCCTTATGTTTAAAATAAGATTTTTTCAGCAGTAATATTCTTTGGAGGAGAATGTACATTAATATTATGCTGCATGTATATGTATATTTGTGTGGTATAAAAACTTTAATTTGAATTTCTATTGCTTATAGTGATTAAATATATTTACTAGCTGTTACTGTGTTTCTGACACTTGTTTCAGTCCTGAAGTTTTATTGCCTTTCCTAGTATACTTGTTGTCTGTTTTCAATTTTTAATGGTGTTATTTAGCTGAATATTGTACTAGATATTTTAGTTTTTAATGAGAGGATGGTGGGAAATTTTACATTAATACATTTTAAAGTGGTAGGAACATCAATGTGAATTTTAAAAGCAGTCATTGCTGGTACAAGTGATCTTTCAAAAAGGGATGGTACTGCAGGAAGTAGTGTGTAGAGATGTATTTCTTCGATTGAAAATAGTGTACTAGCGTTGTGCTTGAAAATATCATGAAAACTAATTTTGTTCTAATTCTCTATTTTATTAAAACTTATAAAGGCTATCACACTCAAGGGTAATATTGAATTACATTGCAATAATTTCATTGTTTATACTAGACACCATCTTGAAATAGTGGAGTTCAGTGGTCCTGTGCACTCAATCTGCATGTGACTTCTTTTTTGGGGGGGAGGTTTGTTCATGAAATAAAGAATTGGATACCAGTAAGTAGGTAAATTTGGATTATTTTACGTGGAAAGTTTAGGTTGATATGAGGTCTTCTATTTATGAACATGTTTGTGTAATTTGTGGTGTGTAAGCTTTTTTTATTTTTCTAAAAGTAATTATTCTGTGCATATGACCCATTTTACATATTTTTTGTTTATCAAGATTAAGCAAATATGGACAATAAAAAAATGCTGGCGAAAGGCAGAATAATTCAGGTCAATGTAAAGAACGATTTATGCAGCTGTGCATCTAACCAACAGTCTTTATCTCTCCTTTCTCCCCCCCACCCCACCCCGAGAAATTCAGGGCACAAATCTCCATAGCTGTCAATCCACCAGGAGATCCGCTAATAACTAATTTCATAAAGCATTACATAAAAAGTGTAAAAGCAGTTACTTGTGTCAGAGGCTAATCATTTTGAAAGAAGTGTTTTTAGCATTAGTTTTGTTAGGCTAACATCTGCTATTTCTGACCTAATTCTGCAGTGCGCTAGTATTTAGAAAGAAATGGACATTTTCATCCCTGATGGTTTTTCTTTTTTTTTAGCTAATGTGGCCAGGTTAGTCTAAGCAAAAATAAATTACATTTTTTTTTTAGTTGAGAGATCCTTATCCGTTTTAAGTAGAAAGGGTCTTGAACACCCCCGATTATATGTATATAAAGTTTACTTGGCCATTTAAATTCTCTCAAATTCCCATTTAAATTTGCATCCTGTTTATACTGATATTGAGTAATTCCACTAAGTTTGCTCAGAGAACAGAATTTATCCTGACAACCTACTTTAAGGTGCTGGGACAGATTTAAGCCCGGTAAGGGAACACAGAGGCACATCCTGTGTACCTAATCTAATAAAATAAATAGTTCTGGAATGAGCAGCATTGGCTTTTCTTATGACTAAGGTTCTACATAATGAAATACACTAACCAGTGATCTGAGTTCATGTATCTTCCTCTAGCATTTCGCTGGCATTTTTCCTAGTGTAGACCCACTTCCTTTGTTGAACTCTTAGTGTGGGTTCAAGTGTACTGAGAGGGCATATCATAGAAGAGGGGAGTTAGAAATCCTCAGGCATGCTTGGGAACCTGCTTGAGCATGCATTTTCTGATGCTTGAGGTGTGTGTATAGATACGTATTTGAGAGAGAGAGAGAGCTGTCAGTTGTCTTACAGTGGAAGTAGAGATTGAATATTGTTCAGATCTTTTGTGATACTGGTCTTAAAAAAGACCAAATCTTAAAAATCAGTATTAAATCTTATGAATAGGTTTGGTAGGATTTTAGCCCCCTGCATGTAGACATGTTTGTCTTCCATGAGCCCTACATTGCCAGTTTGATCTTGCTAGGAGACTGTACCTCACTCTGGCTTTAATTCAAATTAAAAAGTTGAGGAGAACAAGATAATTTCCTCTCTCCTTCCAGCCCAGGTGTTTGGTCCTATCAACCCCATAGCCCCTTCTCCCCCCTTTCCTCTCTCTGGACACAGGCATCCATTGACATTGTACAGATTGCAGCACTTGTATCATTTAGTGTCTTGGGGGAGGAGAGACCAGAGTGAGGAACAGGAACATGGTCTGCCTCCAGTGCCTTCACTTCCTCATTATGTAAACCCCAAAAGTTCAGCTTTATAAATTTTAGTTTGCATGTGGATATTATAGCTAGGGCTTGGTTCTTAGGGGGTAAATCAATTTTGCTTCATTGAGTTGAATAGATTAATTGCTTTCCATCAGCTAGCTGAACTGGCTCAGATTTTTTTTTAATTTGTAAACAGAAAAATTAAATATGCATGTGGGGTTTTTTTCATGAATACAAAATACACATGATTTGTAATCAGCCATGGAAAGAGGAAGCAATGGTACAAGAGGGCAAAAACCAGTGGAACACTGCTAAGTGGGAACTAGAAATGGAAACTTTTCCAGTTTTGCTTGGGCTAGGGAGAAGACTGCATATGTGAGAAATTGAGCAGTCGAAGTGTTCATCCTTTATGACTTTAGGAAGTCTGCAGTGGCAACCTCAATCCAAGGGTGTACATGCAGAACAGGTATTCATTCCCCTTTGTGATGGGATGTTAGAAAACAGCTTCTGTATGATGGAATTTCCAAGACTTGTAAGAGAAACCTGAGATACAATTTCTGAGTCTGTCTTCACCTGTGACTGAGCCAGTGAAACACTGACCGTATGTCAGCCACCTAACTGCTGGTTGAGCTGTGAGTGAGCCCTGTTCTTGCTTTCTCATGAATGTTTCAACATGTGGTGTCTAATCAACACAGTCAGTTACATGTGGCAGTAGTAATGGCAAAATATATTTTAGCACAAATTAACCAAAAATATAACAGACATTTTAAGAAACAGGTAGATGTATCTTAAGAGAAATAGTAAATCAAATGTATGCATATTTATGTATTTTTTAAAAATAATATGTATCTTGGGTATCTGTTATTCTTGAATTTGAGTCAATTTTTAATCTTTAATATCTTAAGAGATGTCTGTGGGAAGGTTCCACACCCTTGTTTTTGGAACAGTAGACTTACAGAAAATTGACAGTACAGGCTAAGTGTAAGGATGGGACAATTGTGTGTTTCTGTGTTGGTCACTCATCTTTGCTGAGATGCAAGTTGTGATTATTGACGTTTTTGTGATGGAGCCAGCAGCATGCTATATGAGATAGTTCTGATAACTTAGGGAAGCAAGAAAGGGTTTCTTCATGATACCTGTGACTAAATTAAGCAGATGGTAATCACTGATGTAGGATAGGAGTCTCTTTTATTATTAGGTTTTTCATCTGTCTTTTCATCTTCTGAGTAGACAAGCTTAGATTCTGTTTTGCCTTTTTGCCATTCTCTGAGAGTAAAGGGTGCACTACAGCTATCTTCTTGCACAGTGGATTCATGGTCATCCTTGTTCTCTCTCAAGAATGATGTGTTAGTACTGGGTGATACAAAACAATGCATTTCAAACAAAGCAGAAGTGCAGAATTAAATTCAGACTGGACTGTGCTTGACCACTTTCCAGTGTTAGTCCTGTGTTCTGTGGGAAAGTTTATCTAATCCTTTGTCTAAAAACACCTTGACGTGTGTCTCTGGTGTGTGCTGGGAGAGGCAGGAGGAAGGGATCTTCTCTACTTTGAATGGACCAGTTCTGTCATGTATTTCTGTGCTGCATAGAGTGCAATACAGACTAATGAATGTTAAAAACAGTTATTGAACTTGATCCCGAATTCTATTTAATTAATAATTAGTCCGTAATCAATTAACATTTTTTCACAAGTGGGCCCAGTTCTTCTGCAAGTAGATGTGTGAAACTATTATTGAACCAAAGAATTTTTTTTTCCCCCTTTTGCAGCAGAACAGGGCTGGTGTACTCTGGGATGAAATCCTCATAAGCTCACTACTTCGTTCATATTTTAATGTAGTTTCTTTCATCTGCCTTCAGAAGTTTCAGGTGATCTGAACTTTCCATGCTTGATTCAGCTCTTCTTTTGGCAGTGTTTCTTGTCTGAGCTTGATAAGAAGCAGTTTCTGGCAGGATGGGTTTCCTGTCTATATCTTCCTTCTGTTTCTGTCTTTTCATTTTTTTTCCCCCCATCTGTGTTATTTCCCTTCATGTCTTTTGTCTTTAACTTCCCATTCCTTCCTTTCTTTCTTGTTATCTTTTGTCTCTGCCTTCTGGCTTCCCTCTGTGTTTACTCCTATTTGTCCTCATCTGCAGCATGTTTTACTCTATCTCACTCTCATACCTCAATGCTCTTTCTTGTATCATCCTGCTGTACCATGTTCTGTTCCCCTGTGCTTTGCCTCCTACTGACTTTCCCATTGGTCTGGCTAGCACTGGGCTTTACAATGTGCAGGCAGATTGGCACAGTATGAGTCTGGATTTTGGCCGTAATTAAGATGTTTTGGTAGGTTTTTTTTTTTTTTAAATAACTAAATGTGAACAATAAGAAGGCATCCATACTAAGTCTATGAAAACTAGACCCCTGAAGTTTGAGTTGAGTCTGCTTTGGGTGTACTGCATCTATTGTGACTAGACCCTGAAGGTTTTCACTGGCGACACCGTTCTACTTGAGATGAGATTGACAGCCTGTGCATTTTGGGAGACTTACTTGCATAAATTACAGGAAATTGGCAAGTGCAAAGTCATGTGAGTAATGGGCTTGACCCTAATGCATAAAGGGCTGGAACCTGATGATAATTAAAGACTCTATGTCCCTGATAGCAGGATTCTTCAGCCTTGTTTCTGACTACCGTTGTCACTGAGGAACCCTCTGAGTGAGGTGCTGCATTAAAAGAAGGTCTCTCCAGCCTGTGCTTACAGAGTAGGTGAGGTGATGGTCCTGGACACCTCTTCTTTCTCCCAGGCAGTTGGGACTGGGAGAACCATAGTGGGGGGACGCTGCTACAAAAAGGTAACTGTTTGTGTCCTATTTTTCAGGCAAAGATTTCCTCTGTAAGTAGATTTAGGTGGATTTTTCAGTGCCTCCAGCAGTAGGAAAGCCCGTGTTGTCCCTGAACTGTTAGTTGTGCCTTCAATCTAGGGCACAGCAGGAGGGTACTCTGAGAAGAACTGGTTGAACTCTTGATTTAGAGGTGTCAGGCTTCCCATCCTTATCTCATTAGGAACCCCATGACTCATTCAGTTCTAAGACCACATGACTAATTAATCCACCCATTGAAAAGGTTTTTGGTTTTTACCTTGCACCCAGTTATCCTTTATACGTAGCTTATCTGAAAATATTGTTGTAGAATGTTATTAATTTTAACCACATTTAGAATTATTTAATAAAGATTTTTGTTTAATTGCTAAATGTTCTATGATGTATTTTAGAAAGACTTCCATGTATATCTACTGTCTTTGCTGTGTTTACTTTTTCAGTTCAGGGGTCTTTGAGGCCTGGGTGTCTCTCTCCTCACTTAGAACATCTTCCAGTCTAAATAACTTTTTGTTAGTGTGTTTCCAATCTTTTTCTACTTTTGGATTCTTAGCTAATGCTCTCTCCTAATGTCTCTGCTAGCTGGTATAAAAGTCACCCAAGTAAACTTTTGAGGAAAGATGCAAGATAATTTGGACTCTACTGAAAATACTTCATTTTGCATGCGGGTAAACATGATGGAGACATTACAATGTTTTGTGTGTATTTAGCCAAGCACCTAACTACTGGTACTAAAGGCACTAGATTAATCCTTTGTAAGGGAAAATGTCATTAAGTTTAATTTGAAAAAAGATTCAAAAATATTGGATCTAATTGTAACTGATATACCAGGAATTTTATGTTGCATGTTGATTCAAGTCAGTGAAATGTGTTTATAGCTCTGTGTATGAGTAGTCAGGAGGGCCTGAGAGAAAGTCAGTAGTTTAATTTTGAAAAAAATACATGTTAGGAGCTGTCCTTTTCCTTTTCACACAGGCTTAAAAATGAAGAGGCTTGAATTCTCTCCTCATCAGTGTTTGTGTCTATATGCATATGTAAATGCTCTGAGGGATAGTTTTGATAATTTTTTTTGCTATTTTTAATGTACATCAATTACCCTGGCATCTATTTTCTCATTCAAAAACCCATGAAGTAACTATTTAAATACTGGAACAGCCTGACTTACCTTTCTGAAAATTAATAGTAAAGCTGTTTGGTTATTAGGTGAGACAGTATGCATTAGTAAGCAAGCTTTGCACAACTGCAAGAATTCCTTAATAGATGACATTTCTGCAAGGGAATTATTAAAAAATATTATAATGCTGTACTCAGCCCTATCTTCATATTTCAATTTTTTTATATTACTGGCAGCCCAAGACTTCCAGTAGTATGCATTAGCTAATTATGGATTGCTTTGACTTTTATCAGTGCAGATCATGTATTTAGAAAACTTTTTTCCTTTGTGTTGTAATGCACACCTCTGCAAAATAGATGAAAATTCTGAGTTAGTAGTGTTTTACACTCACTTTGTCCTGCAGCCAGTTCCTAGGCTGTTCTGTCTGCTCTGCGCTATACCAGTAGAATGAAATAGCTCTCGAATTTTTTTTGGTAAACATAATTGCATGTGTCAAGTCCACCTCTAGTGGAGAATGAAACAGAAATTTTATTTCACACTCTTGCTTAGGAAAAGGGACATTCCTGAAAGAAAAAGATGACCAAGATGACTGGCAATTTCCAACTGGTAGAAGGGTCACTTGGGTTTGTAGAGGTTTGGGAATAACATAGACTAGTACTTGTTCTTCTTTATTTTGTGTGCCCCAATACAACTTAGGATCTAGCTACTTCAGCACAGATGAAAATGGCTGTTTGGCATGCAAGACTATGAGAAGGTGGTCTGCAACTTAGTTTTACAGGTTTCAGTTAATGACACTGCAAAAATAACTTCCCTTTTTTTTTTTAATGCAGGAGATAGCTTCTCAGTTATCCAAACCAGAAGGCCTTACAAAAGGATGTACTTAATCATTCCCATATGAAAGGAAGTGTTTTTTCTTTGTTCAAAGTTGCAAGCTTGTTCCTGTGGGGAATTCCTACTAAGGTCTTGTCTCTCCTTAAAGATTTGCTGGTAGTGCTTCACTGGCAAACTGCCTAGGGGGATACAGCATACACCAGAAAGAGTTGTTTTTCTATTATAGCCTAAAGTCAGTCTCCCAAACAATAGTGCTGCACTGGTAGAAGGCTTCCCCACCCCCCGCCACCGGTTTAATTGTGCTGTGAAGAGCAGTGATTCCCTGCCCTACGCACCCCTCTCCCCCTTCCCCCCGCCCCGTTCTTTTCCCGTAGTCCCTGCTTGATAAAGGTATGCCTGCAAAACTTGAGACTGGTCACAATAAAAGTAAATCTATGTCCTTCCAAATACATAGAATAATCTTATTAGTTACTAATCGGTTGAATGGTTGGTGGGAAAGTAGTTAGATTTGACATTAAAATTGTAATTCAAATCTGAAGTGAGCATTTAAGATAAGTGGGAGAAGTTTGTACTTTTCATACAAACTGTTGGAATAGAGTAAAAGTTGATTTTTAAATGCTCTGAAAAAAACATGAACAAACCTAGGTTATAAAACCAGTTTATGGACTGTATGTAAACTATGTGAATTACTAATTTCCTCCAATATTGAGCACGTAAATGTAACAAAATGCTAATCTACAGTTTTATTCCTTGACAATAGCTGCTATATGAAAGGAAACCCTGAAAATTGTTTCTGAAGTTTTTACTCAAAAAATGAACACATAAAATTGAGAATCTTTACATGTTGCCATGTATCAGTGCCATACCAAATGTAGATTGCCGTAAATATTACTTGGATTTGCCTTATAAAACCTGTCTTAAAACTCTAGGTTATGCAGAATATGGGTGTTTACTTTCTTTTAAAAACGTTTCATATAAAAAGCATATTATGCATTGAGAACTGTGGGGTTTTTTTATATGGTCTGCGTGTGTGTGAGCTCTGTCTTGAAATACTATTTCAATATTTCAATATATTTCAATACTAAGCCTTGGGATCCATGGGTTTTGAAAATGCTGGTCAAGGCTTGCTTTCTTAATTTGAGCAGAAATGGAGAAGTTCTGGGTGCTTTCGAAAAGCCAGTCCCTGGGTACTTCAAAAGACTCATGTAGCTGTTAAGATCAACTAAAATGTATTTTCTAATCTGGTGAGCTTTAATGACAAACTGTTTTCAGTGATGGTTGATTGAATGTGTGATTTGGTTTACCATTCATTTTGCAAGAATTCAGATTTGTTTATCCTGCTGTCATGCACCAAAACCTTTCTTTTGCTGGGCCATCTGGAAGGACGGGGCCATGAAGAAAGGTTAAATGAATATATAGTGATAGTGGGAGAATGTTAATTAGGATGGATTTTTCTTTTCAGTGTCAGGTTTTTTGGTTATTGTGTAATCCTCTGCAATAAAATTTTCATTTAATGAATTGGAAATACAATATCATCCACCCCTCCCCCTTCAGAGGAGATTGAGAGCATGCCCTTAGTTCCTGCTTGCATGAAGTTCATTTGGTAGCACCGATTAGTAGCCTACTGTTGTTCGTGTTTTTTCATAGTTATTTTTATGAAAAGTGCTTTTAGAGTTCCATTCTTCTTGAAGAATGCCTTGATTAAACAGTGTGATTCTTCAGAAACCTGGGTGCTTAACTTCAGCATTTGAAACCAAACTTTAAATAAAGATTTGAGATTTATGCTCAAAATTTAACTATGAAAATAACATTTTCAATGAAATCAACACAGCTGACCAGGATACATCATTTGCCTTTTCAATGTTAGTAGGGAGTATTATTCTAGAATAATACTGTAGTGATTGATAGCAATATAAAACTTTGAAATGATGATTAGATTGATTTGCATGGATTTATTTATATAGTTATGAACCAAGATTTTTTCCTCTTATATTAAAAGGTATTATGTGAGTACATTTTCAGTTTTGTTGCGTAGCTAAAAGTTTGGGCAGTGTCTAACTCCTCTGTTGCCATCACATGATGGCTTTCACAGTGGTCACTATTCAAGTGGGTAGAGAGCTGCTTACAAGTTGGAAAGCTTGTAGAATTATACCTTTTGATGTCATTATTAAGAATCTGAATCTCACTATTTGTTACTGCAGTAAATCACATAATACTAACTGTGATCAGTGTTGGTCAGTATAGCAGAAGGGATGATGCTAGACAAAGAACGTGCAGAAGATCAGAATTTAATAATCAAATTTATTTTTATTGCATATTTTCTAAGAAACTAATATTTGATGTATCTTAATTGAGGAAAGTAGTTCAGCCCAAAGATTCATTTGGCCCATTGTTTTAGTCGTTTTTTTCTCATATGGTACAAAACAGGTGGTATGTTGAACTTTATCACACCTGACAGCTTAAACCTGTCGTACTGAACTACCAGGTTTTCTTTCAGTAAAATTTTGCGAAAGATCCAGTGGCACAAAGGAGCATACAGAGCCAGTTACGTTTGTATGGCATAAAGGCTGGAAAGCTCTTTGCAATGTAAGAACATAAACATAAGAAAAGTTCATTAGTAAGGTTCAGTAGTTTAATTATACTTTTCTGGGTTGACTGACAGTGGCTGCAGCAGTGCAGCAGCCTCCAGCAAGATCGCATCTTATGCCACTCAGCTAATTGGAAAAATGCAGTCTTTCCAAGGTACTGAGTAGCAAATACCCCAAAGCTGTATTATGTTTATCAGACATTTTGTTAGTGCGGTTTTCACTCTGATGGATTTATTATGATGCCATTACTTATTTTTTCAAATACTCATCCAGAATCCTTTAAAACACATACCAATGATGTGTGGCATAATTCAGTTATGAAATGATACTTAATTATTATGTGCTTATCTTCATCCCAAGAAGACCTACTAGTTCTCAGTTCAGGTAGCTTTTATTGTTCAATAATTTATTTCTTGCTATAGCAAACGAAAAAGCTGAAAGAAAACAACCTACCAAATTATATAGATCTTGTACATTTATTAAAATAAGGTCTCAAAATCTCTTGACACAGACTTCAGAAAAACTAAATTTAAGAAATTCAGGAATAAAAAGGAACAATATTTAACCCAACTGTATCTAAAAGTCTCATGGTATTAAATGATGCTTACTATAGTTTGTGATCTGATTGACTGCTAGAGCAAAGATGAATACTTCCAGGTACAAAGTCTCTGTGACTGGCGTGCATTCGTAGTGCAAGGCAGCTAGCTCTGTCTCTTGTTGAAGTGCCTCAGCTGCCATAATTCTCGAGGCATCGTATAGAACAGAAAGTTTCTCTACATTCTAGTACCAAATTGAATGGTACTTAAAATGTTTTACATTTTGTCTTAACTATAATGAAACTATCACATTTAATTGAAGTTCCCTGAAACATGGTTTCAGCAGAGGCCATGTTATTTTTCCGTTTAATGATTCAGTTTTATGTTTGCATTGTCATGGGTGTGTTCGTGTAAGCCCATCGTAAGACCAGACATGCCTGCCGTCTGTATTCTTAATACAATAAGACCACCTTACCCTGAACTGTGAAACTCACTGGAAGCTTTGCAAGCCTAACACCCATAGTTAATGCAGATTGAGCATAGGTAGACTGAGCATGCACAGACCTAGTCTGTCAGCATAGGTTAGATTTGTGACTTTTTTAAAGGACTTTGTCTCCTGTAGTAAAAGACTACCAGCTGCTTCTCACATCTATGCTTTCCCTAAGCACTGTATGGCTGAAAGCATCTATCAATGTGGATGAAAAATACATGGGCCACAAGTTGTGATGTAGCTAAGGTTGTTCTTCCAGGAGCTTCCTATTAAAAAGGGGGGGGGGGCAAAAAAAAGAAGCTTTTGCAGTCACATGCTCTATGTATCATAGAATCATACAATAGTTTGGGTTGGAAGGGACCTCTAAAGGTCATCTAGTCCAACCCCCCGTGCTATGGGCAGGGACATCCTCAACTGAATCAGGTTGCTCAGAGCCCCGTCCAACCTGACCTGGAATGTTTCCAGGGATGGGGCATCCACCACCTCTCTGGGCAACCTGTGCCAGTGTTTCACCACCCTCAGTGTAAAAAATCTCTTCCTTACATCCAGTCTAAATCTACCCCCCTTTAGTTTAAAGCCATTCCCCCTTGTCCTGTTGCAACAGGCCCTGCTAAAAAGTTTGCCATCATCTTTTTTATAAGCCCCCTTGAAGTACTGATAGGCTGCAAGAAGGTCTCCCAGAAGCCTTTTCTTCTCCAGGCTGAACAACCCCAACTCTCTCAGCCTTTCTTCACAGGAGAGGTGTTCCATCCCCCTGATCATTTTCGTGGCTCTTCTCTGGACCCTCTCCAACAGGTCTGTGTCTTTCTTATGCTGAGGGCTCCAGAGCTGGATGCAGGACTCCAGGTGGGGTCTCACCAGAGCAGAGTAGAGGGGCAGAATCCCCTCCCTCGACGTGCTGGCCACGCTTCTTTGGATGCAGCCCAGGATACGATTGGCCTTCTGGGCTGCGAG
>NW_008824111.1:1485201-1492419 GCF_000699105.1 Pygoscelis adeliae | reverse complement strand
CAAATATGACGGATAGTGGCTTAGCAACTTCATCCGCCAGTTCCTTCAGGACCCACAGATGGATCTCATCGGGTCCCATGGACTTGTGCACCTTAGATGGTCTTGAACGTGATGTTCTCCCACAGTGGGCGTCTCTTCATTCTCCCAGTCCCTGGCCTTTGCCTTCTGCAGCTTGGGCAGTGAGGCTTGAGCACTTGCCGGTGAAGACTGAGGCAAAAAAGTCGTTGAGTACCTCTGCCTTCTCCATGTCTCGGGTAACCAGGTCTCCCTTTTCATTCCGGAGAGGGCCCACATTTTCCCTCATCTTCCTCTTATCCCCGATGTACTTACAGAATCTTTTCTTGTTGCCCTTGACATCCCTGGCCAGATTTAATTCTGTCAGGGCTTTAGCTTTCCTAACCTGACCCCTGCCTGCTCGGACAATTTCTCTGTATTCCTCAATATACATGTATATCAATGTATCTCTCTTTGATCTGTGTAACTTCTGAGAGCATCCAATTTCAACGAAATACAGCGGAAACAAAGATTTCAACGTTATTTTTACATGTTTTTTGGGAACAGGAAGAGAGAAACTTTGTGTTCCCTCCTTCCCCCAAAGGCAGGCTGCAGCAGGAGCCCACATTTCATACCAAAACCCATCAACCAATGCCAGGCTGCAGGGATGAAGCTTTATTAATTTTCATGCTTACAGAACTGCTTGTCTCCTCTAAGATAAACACTGAATTATGCAGGTTAAGGAAATAAAATGGTTTGTTGCCATAGCGGAAAGGGTAAGAGAAGGTAGGTAAGATGCTAGCCAGGAACTTCAGAAATGAGCATTGAATTTTTTAGTTTGCCCCTAGCTTCTTGTGTGTTCTTGGATCAGGCTATTTATCTTTTTAGTATTTTAGTTTCCCACCTATGAAATAGGTTTCTCCTCTAAAAGGATATCAAAAGGAAAAGTAAGGTTCATGCTGTGAAATGTTCAGATATGGTGATAGAGTTCGTATGAACAGTAGAATAAGATCTAGGGAGTTCTCTTAAAACAGTTTCTTATTTTGTCTTTATTTGGAAATGGTTTGGCTGACTTTCTAGTGAACACTTTCTGGTGAATCTTGTTGTCAGAGGGTATATTTTAAGTTTGAGAACGTAGAATGTTTTGGCAGCAAATTTTGGTGAAGAAAAAGTGATTGGTAGTGGCAATATAGGAACAGAAGGAACAGCCACTGTTCCCATAGTGATACAGCAAAAGCTGTTTACCTAAATGTCACTGCAGTAGGAAAGGAAATTTGGGGGAGTTAATGTTAAATGTCTCAGAAGATACAGTAAGCTTCCATACGGTGTTTCATGTGTATCTGAAAATGCTAATGTTAAGCTTCTATTTAGTATATTAGTAGCACAAGCACCCCTCAATGTTTTTTTGGTGGGAAGTTCAGTGACTTCCTTGAACAGGTGCTCTGTGAATGAAACCAAGGCAGGCAACATCCCATTCAGCAGAAACCACACATAGCAAAAGAAAGCGTGATATTTGGAGTGTTCACAAATAAGCTCATGTGAACTGTCCAGCTGGTGGGAATGGTACCACTGAAGGTGTTTTTAGCATGACCATGTGACACGTGGATAACAAGGGTATTTTTAAAAACCCTTGCAGCAACATTACTATTGATCCAAATATTACATCCTTCTTAGCCCTAAATAATTATTTTAAATATATGTATGAAAGTTCAAATTCAGGACCCTAGTACTCATTTTACTCAATGAGTGCTAGGGCTGAGGTGTTGCATCATGTTGTGTGTACCCCTCTGTTTAGGTACTGGTCGGTGCAAATTCTGGAATGATGTAAGGACTTTAGCTTGCAGAGTAAGCCAAAAACTAAGTGGATAAAAGTTTCATTTTTGTAATAGTAATTGTTTGAAATAAAGTAGTATGAAGTAGGAAGAATAGGGCATTAAGTGCAGGGTAGGAAATTAATTTCAGACAAAAGTTGTGGGAGAAATAGAATTCTGGAGACTTTTTTACATGGAAACTTTCAGGAAAGTTAGCTAATCAGTTAAAGCATGGATTAGATAAACTGTCTTCAGAAGTGTTGCACAGTAAGGGCGGTGGGGGTGAAGAACACTGACTATTGGAATTAATGTCCACATAGGGACTCTGTGCAGGGGTTTATCTAGTCCCCTTTGTCCATGTTTGTGAATGAGACTGCTTCAGAAAGTATCAGAAGAAAACCAACAGCTGGAAAGGCTAATGAAAAGAAAATGAACTTAAAAGAGCAACTGCACAAAGTTGGTATATTTTAATGTGGTATGACATAGCACGTTTTAATAAATAATCTGAATGAGCTTGATCCATTCTTTGAACAAAGATAAGGCTATGCTAGATAGTCTTGCACATGCTTTGTTCTGTTCCAGTGAAAATAGGGTGAAGATTTACAGATAATTTTGAGGCCCTGACATGAATGGGTGTTCAGTGAACGGAGGGTTTCCAGTGAAGGGTTAAGTAACATGGATTGTAAGCACATTAGAATTGTCCTTTTCTTGCCTTTAAACAAGTGTAGAGGTTACAAAATATAAATATGTTAGCCGATAACCTTCAGGCAAATTGATCACAGTGACTGAGTTAAGAAAACTATAGATTTCTGGGCTGAGGATACTGGAAGTATTTGAAGAGATGGATTAAAGCTCTGTGCTTAAGGGCCCCCTGTACAACAGCTATTTTCTAATCGTTAGAGAAGTGATAAATTGTCAAGGATGCATCAGTATCCTTCATAAAACATTTATCAATATAAATGTATTTCTAAAGAATATGGTTACACATGTAAGAAAAGTAGATGCGTTATTTTGTAGCTAGATTACTTTGTAAAAGTGTACTTTGAAAATGCCTATTTTGCCTATAAAGAGGGTATCTTTAAGTCGAGGTGGTGATGCTGAAAAAGGCTTAACTGGCTCATGTGTCAGCCTCAAGTTGCAAGACCAATGCAGTCTTTTTGGATAGCAAGATTCTGTGTTCAGAAATGTTAGTTTAAATTCCATATTTTACCACTTAGTATAAAAAGATAGAATCATAGAATGGTTTGGGTTGGAAGGGACCTTAAAGATATCTAGTTCCAACTCCCCTCCATGGGCAGGGACACCTTCCACTAGACCAGGTTGCTCAAAGCTCCATGCAACCTGGCCTTGAACACTTCCGGGGATGGGGCATAAACAGTAATGTTATTTTCTTTGATATGTGACTTTGTGAAATACTACTAAAACTATAAAATACTTCTGCATTTGCTTTTACAGAAGTACAGAACTCTTTAACGTTCTTACTCAAAAGTTTCATCTCTAATAAAGAACAAATTTTACGTGTAGGTAGTTCAATATTTGGATTTGGGATCTTTGGAGTGCAGAATTTATTTTTTTTTTGTAAGATGAATGTTTGCACTTTTAATTTTGTCAGGGAAAACAAAGAAACAAACCTGTGTGCCCAAGTGCATGCCAGAAGATATAAATCATGTGAAGAGAATTGAGTTACTAGAAGAGATCATCAAACTTTTCTACCAAATGTGTAAACCACACTTTTGCTGAATGTGGTAGAAAAAGTTTAAACTCACAAAATCTTTAAATCCTCTTCAAACTATTAAAAATGCAAGTGAGTATGGCCATTTTATACCACAAAACTGTAATTTTTTTTTTATCAGACTCTTGTTTCCAGTATGGCATTTTGAAGTTTGTGTTTGAGATATATAGCCTGTCTTATTATTAGCCAATAATCTCAAAATACGTCCCTGGTAAATGTGAAGGACAAGTTAGGGTGCTAGACACTCCAAGGCAGGGTTCAGCACTCAGCATGTAAGGTGACCGTGAAACATCAGCTGTTTCTGCATTGTGCAATTTGTAACCCCTTTTCCATATGTGAAGACAAGACAGGGAAACCTTAGGGTATAAGAGCACAAGTTTTCCTATCCTTTCTTCTCTAAAGCTTTGGAGGAGTAACCATGAGTAAAAAGTCCATGAGTTTAAAGTTCATGGGTTTACTGTATGCAGGGGCATTTCAGGACGCACCCTACAAAGCTGTGATCATGTATTTTAGCAAAGATTTGCAAAATTGCAAACGCTTCCTCACTTTTACTTGCTGTTACTCCAGTCATGAATAGTGCATGTTAAAGCCCTACTGGAATGAAAGAAAATCCTTAAAGTTGAGTCCTTGAATTTGAATATTACTATATTAATTTTTTAAGTTTGTGGTGAAATATTTGTTTCTCTAAAAATGAAAAAGGGGTAACTATAGGCATTTATCTTGACTTAGAGAAGTTAAAAGTGCTTATTCTGTTTTGAGATGTAATTCTCTTTTGAAGAAGTCAAAGGTTCTGGACTTCTGTGTGTGTTACAGATGAAGCTGCATTGCTTGAAGATTTGAGTCTCTTCTGCATTTTAACAATCTGGCAGCTTAGCAGTAGTGATGGTGGTACATGCTTCATTAGAAATGGATTTTATAGGTTTGGTTTGTAGGTGAAAAAAGAAATATCATTAAGTGTATTAAAACATTAAAGAATATTATCATTCTATCTAGAAGATAAAACTGAGACTGAAATTTTTATTTTAAAATTATTGTTTATCCTTAAACTAAATATGAACCAGTCTTTGTATCTCTTTGTGTATTGACTTGATTAGAAATGATTGCGTGCTGCTCTAGACAACCCCAGTCGCAGAGTGAATTCTGCCACCTTTTTAATGGCTGCTCATGTTTTAAATTAATGCATTTTACTTGCAGTTAAGACGTGTTAAACATGAATACTTGAAGTATAATGAATTAGCTAATGAGTGATAAACTGCTGTGGTCTTGTGATCACATGAAAATACCTGACTCCCATGGAGCACGCAAGTTTTCACCTTTCAGATTGTAATTAATTAAATGTTAGAATTCTTATAACTGAGTAGGATATACAGTCTCAAGGGATTGTACTTTTTTAAGCCAAGCCTAGATCGTGGATATTGTACATGGAACTTGCCTTTCTAAATAATTAGCTTCATAATTCAGCTACTGTACCTGTTTTCAAATCAGAAGAAGCTTATCTAAGCTTAAGTTTATATTTTGCCATTTGTAGTATTAACTCTATTATGGATACTTTGCTGCATCTAGTTAACACTTTCCTAAGGCTAAAGGCTAAATGCCAAAGGCTGTGCTCCCCAGAAGAAGATTGAAGAATTCACTCACCTTTGAAAACCTATAGATAGGTACGTGTTACAGCAAAATTGTCAAAAAAAAATCAGAGGAGAAAAATCAGAGTGGATTAATTTTTGATAAATGTCATGGCTTCATGATGGAATTTATTCTGTCAGTAACTGTTAGGTTGATAAAAATTTATGAGAATTGATTTCCTAATTTGTAAGTTGGTCATGTGTTACTCTACCAAAATAGTTGGATTCTGGCACATCTTATTCTATAGCTTTTCCTAATACAGTTTTTCTTCCCATACTAATAGATTATTATAAATAGTGAGATTTCAGTGACAAAAATAACACTTGAAAACACTTCAGAATACATTAAAAATGGTGCATGGTTTCCCTCAACTTCAGTAATAGTTGGATGCTGCTATATTTTCCATTAATACATGCAATGATTACTTGATAATTTGATGCTATATCTATTCAAGCGTGTTGTGCATGAGTTAAGAAAAATATCACATATTTTAGCTTATAGTTGCTAGCTGTGATTTTGTATAAGCGGTAACCAGCAGTAAAATGTGCGCTATGTGGTTTGCAGTGACCTTCATTGCTGGGAGTAACTAAGAAAAAAATAAATCAAAGACATGCTTAGAAATTCTTTGTTTGGAGGGCTAAATCTGGCCTGTATTCTGCTGTCCTAATTGTGCATAGTGATTGGAGACCTTTCAGCTTGGACAGACACCGATCTTCCAAAGGGCAGAATCAAGCACTTAGTTTTGTTTTTATTTTCAAAACCATATATATATCAGCCTAAAATAGAGCAATGTGTTTGTTCTGAGCTATAGATTTCTAGTCTGCATACATTGTTTTTATGTAAATTTAACAAGCATTCATGCCTCTAAAAAGGACTAGAAGTTATTTTTATTAATAATTTAAGCATCGTTATTAGTTGGAAGTTAAATGTCAAGATTTTTCTTGCAGTTTGGATGTGCCCCAAAATTAACTTGGTCATGCTAGAAGCAGCTCTGTTTTAGCAAGATTTTCCTTAAAGTAGGAACAGCAAATTATAACAGCTGTACTGGGTTACAGCATCAAGCCCCCAGTCCTAGCTCTAACACTGACCAATAGGGGATGTACAGGCAGTGAAATAAATGCATAGTACATGGATCCGGTAGTCCTCATCTCAAGAACTTTCTGAGGCAGAGATAAGGTCTTTGTGTTTAATGGTTTCAAATGAGACAGTACACATCACAGTTAATAATTCAGTAGTTTCATGTCATACTTTCTTTAAACATTTTGAGAGAACATCATCTGGTCATTGTGCTTTCTTACTAATTTTTCTCAGGTTTTTTTTCTAAAGATGTTTCAGCTGAGACAAATTTTCTAACATCTCCCCCATAAAAAGCTTTCATTATGGAGCACTCTCCTACTCACCTGCAACTTTTTTGTTACTCTTTCCATTGCTCCTTTAACAAGCTATTTTATTCTTTTATGTCACTGTAGTAGATATTTTTGATTTTTCTTTCTGCACTTGTAAGGAAGTAACATTTAAGAATGCAGCGATTGTTGCTGCAGATGTATTCTTCAGAAATAATGTTTTGAACTAGAACTGTTCATGACATGATGACATTTGGATTTCTTGGAAAGATGATCTGAGATGCAGTCATGTATAGTGTGTCATAATTCAGTATTTTATCAGATTGATTCTGACCCAGTATTTACCAAGTAGTGATCTGGGTTACTAGAATATTCTGGTTTTGTTTTTCCTGCCTTTTGAAGGCTTTCTGGTCTCATTTAGCATGTAATAGATAGATACTATTTATTCAGTAACAGATACTATTTATGGAGGAATAAAAATATTTTCTTTTAAAATAAAGCAGATGTCTTTTAAAAACTGCACTTAATAGTATCTTGTCTGTTGTTGTTAATCTAATGCTTATTTTGGCAAGCATAAAGTTTGAAATTCAAGCGTAGTTAAAGTATTTTCTTTGTTAGATGTCAAATAGAATCCAACAGCAAAGTTGATACTAACATTGGTCTGATTTCCCCCCTCAGCTGCCCCTGCAATTTAAGAGTTACTTTTTGTTTTCTG
>NW_008824111.1:1479772-1485156 GCF_000699105.1 Pygoscelis adeliae | reverse complement strand
CCTCCCCGCCCTCCCCCCCACCCCAACATCTGATTCTCTGTGTTTCTGAGATTCTGAATTGTAGCAGTATTTCTTGTGTAATGGAAGGGATAGTAAGAAAAGTACGTTTTGAGAAAGTAGCAGCTGTGATCATAATATATCTGCTCCTTCTATACCACAAGTAAACAGCATATGCATGTGGAATTTACTACATCATTTAGGGCTGTGTCTGCTATGCCTTTCAGCAGATTTCACACTATCACAAGTTTCTAATTTTAATTGTATCATTTCACTGTAGCACTTTTGAGTAATTTTATTGGTAGAAAGGAAAGCCAGTAGGTCCTGGACAAATTCTAGTAATGACTTTAGCTAAATCAGATTATGTCCAGTTATTTAAATATAGTTTCTGCACATTATTAGTAATGATACCGCATTACATCTACGTACATATAATGATGGCTCAGAACACCATTCCCGAGTATACTGTGCTTGCAGTATTTCTCATACAGTATATTGTAGTATTATGAAATATTTTCCTAGCTTACTTGTTAGTAAATCGAAACATACTCCATATCATGCCATCATAAATTTGCTCATGTTCTCTGGTGTTTTTTGTAAAGAAGGCAGCCAGTAGTGATGAAGGTGAGCTACAGAATATTGAAACATTTCTCTGTGTATCAAAATGTGTGATGGATACAATTTAACAACTATTTCTTGCTTTATTTTTTTGTCCCGAGATTTTAGTCTAATTTGGTATCATATGTTACTGATTATTGTGCAGCTTTCTTAAAAACAATTTTCTATTGCCAGATTACCAAATTAACATATGTATACAATAAGCCAATAGCATATTCTTAGTCTTAAAAGATAATGAAAGAAGCTGGTGATTCCAGCTGAAGTAGGAGGATGAAAATGCTGTTGTACTGAAATTGGTCAACAATAGGCAGCAGCTGTTAAAAGAAAATGAACTGTTCTGTTTTCAGCCCACTTACACTATTTTTATTACCTGATGAATAGTGAATTAGTCAATCAAGTAGTCAGCATGAAAGTATCTAGGAGAAAATAAGACATTGTAGGTAAACAGTAGAAAACAGAAGTTCAGTTAGAATTAAATTGTGCCAAACTATGTTTGTTTCTGTTTTGTTTAGAAATCTATCCTCCCGCTTTGCTTCCTAAAAATAAGAATCTTTGTAGAAGTGTTGAAGGCCTGAAGTGGACAGTACTCCAACCCTGATTCATGAACCTGTTTTTTCCCAATCCTTTAAGAGATGATGATGGCAATCCCATCACTTTGTTGGTCAATCTCGATGGAAAACAAAGTCCCTGTATGAAGCCCAGATTGATAGAACCTTCCTAATTACTTATTGAAAGAGCTTTGGGATCCTGTTCAGACATGCTTTTCATGACTGTGGTGCTAAATTTTCTACTGGAGACACTATTCAGGAAGGAGGAGTGGGAATGCTTCTGGGGAGCAACCTTCATTATCAGGTCCTTCTTTTGGCCTACAGACCAAGTGTTGTCTGTCTTCAATATTGCAGTGGTTCTAATAAATGAATGCCCAGCTAAGATACGAAAAGATGCATTGCCCTCTTAGTGAATACATATCATTCCACTCACACTTTTCTTTTCCTAGCTTATCAAGCAGTTGGTGTTATCCTTCAGCTATCCTGGCCTTCATTAAACTAGGCATTAAGGAAGAGTGGACTGCCTATTTATTTCTCCTGAGATTTCTCCATTTTGCAGAATCTTTTAATTATCTCATTGAGAAAGGTAGCTACAGTAAAGCAGAGAAGATGAATAACAACCAAGGGATACAGTCATCCCAGAGAACACACCTCATCTGTAAAATTGTTAATTTCAAAGTCTTCCAAACTCTGAAAGTTAAAACCATGGGATTTTGTTTGGCAGTTGGTGTACAGGCTTCATGCCTGTATACTTACTGCTGTTCCCTGCAAAATTAAGCCTACACCTCCTTTCTCTGCCATTTTTTTTCCTGTCCATTGTTTCATCAGTGAAACACATTTAAAAATCATTTAAAAATTGCCTAGATTATGGAAGGTTCTCTGACTTTTAACTACCATAAAACAAATCAGAAAGTCTCCAGAATAAATGTTTTCCATTTACATAGGGATGTTGCATTGCAATTTAGGGGAAACAATAAGTCTTAATACTGCATAAAAGTAAGAAATGAACATGAGAAGCTAGGTAAACAAGCTTAGAAAAATGCCCTTCCTTTATTTTATAGGAATGTTAAAAATTCCTGACACTTCTAAATTCCTTATTTGCCAGGAGCATCTCTGGTTGCTTGCAGATAAAATAAATGGATCCTGGTTTATGTTCATTGGTTTGATATTTAATGTACAGTGTAGAAAGTCCTCAGTGGGAAAGATCTTCAGAACTACTGCTTTGGAAGTCTGCCACTTTTATTCAGGAAATTGTTATCGCTGAGGTTGATATTGTTTCAATAGAGTATCTGTGTGCGTGTGTGCATGCACATAAATATACATATATACTGTAAGTTTCTAAGAATGTACATATGATACCACATCAGTTCAGAATGATTCCTCTGTATGAGAAAACAGAGCAGTTGATATGTGGAAATGTTTTTTAACACAACTAGACCAGTCGAAATGGCCACTTGTCCTAATTTCTTTTTAGGCTGATAGACCTGCTGGTAGAATAACCAGAAATTCTCTCTTCCCTCCCCCCTCCCCCCCCATTTCTTTCCCTTGCCTTGATTGTTGAATGTAACTCAAATTTTAATTGGGAGATTGTTCTACTTGCTTGAAAAGAGCTCTCTCTTTAGCAGCTACTGCTGAACTAAAGTATGTAGTAATCAGTACAGTAATGATGAAAGTATGTTACAGAAATTCCTTTTTCCATTAAGATGCTTTTGGATCACTGATAATAGCTTCTATGAGTTCTTAAAGGTGACTTTGTCTCTAAGTGGTACAGATTACTAAGTAAGGAGCCATCTCACAAGCACTACGTTACTTGTCTAAGGTCAGCAGACTTAGTGAGGAATCTTGCAGATTATTCATCTCAGCTGAGCTTTGTACCTTTGTAAATTTACATCTTTTATGAGGCTAGACAGGAATCAGTGAGCTGACTGGGTCTGTTTGGTGTACCCACGCTATGTGGATACAGGACTTTGGTAACTTAATATTGGCATGCCACAGTTTAAAAGAAAGTTTGCATGCAAGATGCCTATGAATTTCAGTTGCCCTGCTGCATACCCTGTTTGGGTTCTACCTAGGAAAGCCCCCAAGCTGATCTGCCCGTAGGGCACATGGGAGCAGCTGGTCACTGTCTTCTCATCCTTCTGCACTGGCCACAGGCATGCACTTCAAGTGGGATGAGGAAGTGGGAGCCTGATAGCGTGTTCTTCTCTTCCATCAGCACGGTCTTCTGTCCTCATGATGTGGGGGTAAGGCAAAGTTGGGCTTAGGTGCTAAACAGGGCCTAAGGGAACTCTAGCCACTGTCTTGCTACATTTGTGCTGGCAGTCTACAATGATGAGAACAATGTTCCTGAGAACAATAAAAATTTTGCAGTCTACAATGATGAGAACAATGTTCCTGAGAACAATAAAAATTTTGCAAAATAACCAACATGACTTATGCAGCAGGATGTACTATTAATTATGGTATCTCATCTTGACCAGAAACTATGAAGTTACTAGAAAATGGGGAAATACGTTCTGGAACACATACATAATTTTTCAGTCTTTATAAATTGGTGTATTTTATGGTACTTTTACACTTGTATTCTGTGTTTGTGTTAACCCCCAAAATGCAGGTTAGTGCATCTCTTGAAGTCGTTACCATCACTTTTATATAGTACAAGTTGCCATTTTTTTAAAAGTAGAAAGTTATTCTGTGCTGAAGGCTGATGTCTGTAAAAGTTCTTGTACTTATGAGAAGAGCCTTTTCATTTAACTCATCAGTCAGCTGTGACTTTCATTTTTATCTTCAGATGTAGACAACAGCTGGGAGAGGAATGCTCTGGGTTGCTTTCATTGCTGATAAATACTTCAAAAATCATTAAAGAGAAGGCTCTTTCATGCTGAGGAAAAATCCTGCTTTGTTGTCTATCCTTCCATGAAAATTTAGAAGATTTTGTGTGTCTTATTAGTATTAATGTTATCTGTTACAAATCTGCTGACTACCTCCAGAAGAGTAAGCCTGCAGTTTTTTAGCATTATTCTCAGTTATCATAATGTCATTTTATCCCTCATCAGCATCCCTTGCAAACAGCATCTTACACAGTGGGCTTGCAACTCAAACTCTGTACGTTAATGCAGTTTTGTTTGGGGGGTGGAGGAGGGAAGAAATAGCAAAGTCCCTATTGGACACTTTGCATGCAATTAGTATCAAGGTTGTATGCAGTAAGAAATGCAGTGAATATAAAATTCAGTTATTTGAAATTATAGTCTAGAAGCTTATTACTTTGGACCAGAACACTTTTAAAATTTTAGTTTTTGTCAAAACTTTGTCTTGTAAGAAGGTTTTCTGGATAGCTTGTAAAGAAATGTCAAGTTTCTATAGCCAGATGTCTGTTTTGCAGTGTCAAAACCTATTAAATGCCAGGTTATACAAAGTCAAGCTGCTTATGTGTAATCTTTGATTTTCTCTTTGGGTCTCTTTCTAAAATGAGATTCCTAATACCACATTTAATCAACACTAGTATTATAGAGTTTGCTTGCTTCATCAGTTGCTTTATGGAACATTTTTGGGCAAAAATGTACTGTGATATGCTGAAATTATAATTTTTTTTCATATTTTAAACAGTGACAATGTATAGAAAAATAAGGCAATAATATGTTTCATTTAACACAAGCTTTAGCAGTTAGCAAAGGGGAGCTCATGACTGGAAGTTTATAAAGCAAGTGCTTTTTGTATTTTAGTCTTTATTCTAAAATTAATTACATGATTGAGGATTAAAAAGGTCACTAGTAAATGGATATCTGAAATATTCACTTATGTCTAGCAGTATAGTCTTCACTTTGCAAGCTGATTTCAGATATCTAGCTGTGATAAGAACATGGTCCATCACGTTTTAACAGCTGAAGTATCAATGATCTACAAGTTTTTCAGTGGTTTTTCAATACCTGAGCCTGCAATTATGGTGGAGGAGGGGATAGAAGGATATTGGAATGTGGATACTTTGACAGCAGAGGCAATGTGCAGGAATGATGTTTGTGCTGGTTTTGGCTGGGTTAGAATTAATTTTCTTCATACTAGCTAATATGGGGCTCTGTTTTGGATTTGTGCTTAATACAGTGTTGATAACACAGGGACATTTTAGTTACTGCTGAGCAGTGCTGACACAGAGTCAAGGCCTCTTCTGCTCCTCACCCCACCCTACCAGCGAGCAGGCTGGGGGTGCACAAGGAGCTGGGAGGG
>NW_008824111.1:1475908-1479577 GCF_000699105.1 Pygoscelis adeliae | reverse complement strand
ACCGTTACGCGTGATGGAGCCCTGCTTTCCTGGGGATGGCTGAACACCTGCCTGCCGATGGGAAGGAGTGAATGAATTCCTTGGTTTGCTTTGTTTGCGTGTACGGCTTTTGCTTTACCTATTAACCTGTCTTTATCTCAACCCACGAGTTTTCTCACTTTTACTCTTCAGATTTTCTCCCGCATCCCACCAGGGGGGAGTGGGCGAGTGGCTGTGTGGTGCTTAGTTGCTGGCTGAGGTTAAACCACAATGATGTTGTATCATTTTATCTGTCTTTTATTCAGCATGTTGCCAGAATTGAGGTGTGGTTTCTTTCTAATTATACTGTTGAATTTGCTTTTGGAATTTTTTTTGGGATTTCAAGATCATGTAATTCTTTAGATTTCAGGTGTCAAACTGTGCCATGTAATGTGGATTTATATGCACGTGAGTTGTGGTCCTCAGTGCCTTACTTAGAAATGACAGTAATTTTTAAAAATGACAGCCTCACACCATATTTGCTTTATAATTACTCTGTTTACCAATTGTCTTTTACTACCAATAAACTTGCATATATAAGGAAGTTATAGGCTTCATTTCAGAGAGGGGGGGAAAAAAACCTCCAAACCTTCCAAGAATAGAAACTACACAGAGAATTTTTGGATATTACAGACAACTGTGCATGGTGAACTTTATTGTAGCACTAATTTATTCTTCTTTAAACATAAGGCTTTGGCATATCCGAAATCAAACTAATGTTAAATTCATTTTAATGTTTCTTGAAAATCCCAGCCTTTATTCATAGTATCCGTTCTGATTTTTCAAAGAGCACACCACATGTATTGTGGTGGAACCTAAGTAGTCTTCTGAGAATTTTTTTTTTGTGAGATTTTGTCACTTTTATGATTTCTTTTTTAGAGTAGGTTATTCATTATGAAATTTCAAAAAAGAATTAAATGATGAGAATTGTAAGAATGAACAGTTAAAATGGCAAAATAAAATAATGAAGGTAAATAGGAACTTTCAAAAATCACTTTTGTTCAACATGGTTGATGTCCACTGAAACATTTAGTTCATTTTCCTTCCTCTTCTTGAGCATCAGCTTCCCATTTAGTTTCCTCAATGTCTTGGATAAACAGTGAAATTTAGGAGAGTGAACTTGTCAGTTTACTTCCTATCCATTCATCGTGAGACTTGGGCGATATACTTGAATTCTATTAGCCAAAAGCTTAGCAAATTCTTCCTTGTTGCCTGAATATATGAACTGTGCTAGCTTTCCAACCTGTTAAATAGGAGAGTTTATTGCCTATTGAACAAGAGGCCTGGTTATGAATGTACAAGCATTTAGCTGACTTATCCTATTGATTTCAGTGAGTGTATTTATTTCAGTAACTGTTAACAGTATAATTTAAGGGATCCTAATCTGTCTCAAGATGTTAATTAAAAATCAGTAACTTGAAGGTGTAAGTTATGTACTTTCCTGTATTGCTTATTTAACACTGGACTCCCATTTAAAAGGAATTAAATGAACAAATACTTGAGTTTATCCCTGACATTGTTGTTCTTTTGTTTAATTCCTTGTTTATAAATCTTTGGTTTGTCTTCTAATTTCCCTGTTTTTCTTACCCTCTTCCTTTCTATTTCCACTTCTATTTTTCTTTTGTGCTTTTTGAACTGAAATTGCCCTGTCTTACCTGGTGTGTATTGGACAGGCTTTTTGGAGTTTGCTTGCTCATGAACTCTGAAAATGTTTTTCATCCCAAGTAGTGTGACTGCTTGAGCTGTGTAGAGCACGTGTAAGGAAAAATATGCCTTCCACCACTATGTACATAAAAGACATAGTATTTCCTTTTTTTACATCATGCTGAAGGAAAATGACCAGCATTTCCGAACTGTCTGACACTTGGTGGATTGTCTGATATTTGCTTCTCTTTCTGGTTGGTATTATTTATACTAATTATGGTACTCCTCTCTTAGAACTTGAAACTAGTAATGATTGCTTGACTGAACTTGTGAGGTCTCTCACTAATGGAACAAAGATGTGAGAATGGGAGCCCATTCATATGGCTTTGGAGAGAGGCTAACACTTCTGACAAAGAGTTTGGAGGCTGGCAATAAGAAGGACCAGCAGCAGAACTCTAGGTGCCTTTATCTACCCATACAGTTAGGGAATCTAACCTACAGAGGCTCAGGGACATTATAGTATTATAGTTAAAAATACTCCACATTAGGTTTCCTTGCAGAACAGAGATCAGAGCCTGTAAATGGATGATAAGGAAATGAGGGGTGATAGTAGAGTTGAGGCTAACAGTTATTTGGGAGTGGATTCAGAGCAAACCGAATGTATTACTTCAGACCTAATTTTCATACCAAAACTAAATTTGTGCCAGGATATTTGATGAGAATTGTCTGTGTTTTAATATTCTTGTTTGAAAGTAAAGTATTTAATAAACTTAAATATTTTGTTCAGATACTGGGCAGTGTCCCATTTTATGATGCTGTTGAAATGAGAAAGTGTTTAGAATGAGTAGTGTTGAAAAGCCACAGCAGAGGCCTTAATATTGATGGCATTTAAGTATTAACCAGGCAAATGGCATGTAGTGAGAAGTAACTATGTTCTTATGTAAACTTTGTTACTTTAATATGACAAAAGGTTGTTTTCTTGAAAATTATCTGGATTGATTCCTTTTTTTAGTCATGTAAATGGGGAATTTATTTCTAGGGTGTACACATTCCACTTGTCTAAACTAAATCTTTGGTGTTATTGGCATTATAAACCATTGTAATTCAATTTAAAATGTCCGTATGTGCTAGCATGGGAGTTGGATTATTTTGTATAAATATCGCATTTGAGCTATTAAGCGTTTATGATGACAGTGCATTAAGTCTTCTGACCTCATTCGTTGATGTGAAGTTAGCTACTTTAATGACAAGGAGGAGAGTTAATAGATGTTCTACACCATTAAAGTTTCCATACATGGATGATTCAGTCTGAAGAGTTTCACAGTTGTAATGTTTTTCTGCATGTATAACCATTGGTATCTAAAAGCTGAAACAGGGTATCTTTTAATAATGGGATATAGTGCTGTTGAATATCAGAATTTTATATCTTGGTCTCCTTTATTTTACCGGTACCTGATGAGCACTTGTTACCATCAAAATATTCTTTGAAGTCTGTTTTACCTGATGGGCTTAACAGGACTTTCTTGGTTTAGTAAGAATTACATAGATGAATGACGTTTTGTAGTCTTGGATGCTAGTTTTATTCTACCAGGCATTTTAGAATGCCTGGTAATATTCTTTAATGGAATGAAGGGCTTAGGTAGTCTTCAGACAAAGCAAACTCAAAAATTATTTTCAGGGGAATAGGTTTCTTTACATTTGTGTCAAGCTACTTTTCAAGCTGGAAGGAGGCTAAAAGTTTGCTTATGGTGTATGTTATGACTATACAAATCTGATTTTTACATGCTGGTTTTTCTAGTATAATATATTGATTGAAAGGTAAATTATGAAAAAAAATATGAAAAGCTTTGCGGAGAAATCTAGCTTTTTAGCTAAATTGTGTTATAAAATGAAGCAATGAGAAACCAGAAAAGTGATTTTTGCTTAGTAATATCTCAATTCCTGGCTTCCAGTTTTAATTTTGGCAAACTAAATGACCATATCTTGATTGAATTATTTTGTGGGGCT
>NW_008824111.1:1430369-1475877 GCF_000699105.1 Pygoscelis adeliae | reverse complement strand
AAGAGAGAGAGAAAGAAGAAAACTATTAAATTTTAGAAAATTATAAGCATTTCCAAAACATTCAGAATTGTCAAAAAGGTTAGATAGGACTTAGTTGTGTCATGAATATTATAAATACAAAGATTATATAAAGCATTTATGATTGCATATTCAGAAGACATGTCTTATGAAAAGCCTTACTTTTTTTTCTTAAATCCAAGCACTTTTAAAATTTAACATGACCTTTAACCTGAAAGGTAGACTACATTGACAAAGGTGGGATAAATGTATTTTCTATGAACGCAGTGGACAGGTTTTAGAAACCTGTTAAATACTACGTTAAGAACGATGCTCAAATTTGAAGTCAAGTTCAATTATACATAAGAGATGTTATGAGTAGTTTTAAATATATATTGGAGTGTATTAAAATCCAGATTGATCATTAGCTCCTGTCTCTTCCTCTCTGCCAGAGGAAACCTTTGTCTCATATCTGCCAGCCAAACTGTTGCTGTGGTTGTTCCCTACCCTAACGTGGGTGAGTTAACTAAAACAGTTTAAACAATAAGCCTCGCCTTTTTCTAAACTAAGCAGTGATGAGCAGCTAAGAATAGATTGAATGGGGTTCTCCTTTCTGCTCTACAGCTGGATCCAGATGTTTGCCCACAGTTTCATTTCCAAGTTCGATACATAATCTTTAGTTGACAAGGTTTCCCCTCTGTTGAGGGATTCTGCAACCAGAATCTCCCTCTTTGCATTGGAAGCTCAGGAGGTGACAGAGGTTCAGAGCTTTCTGTTATTACACAGCAGCAAGGATTGGACCAAAGCAGGCAGAAGTGCTTGATCGGGGCGCTTGCATGAAATTGCCTGTGATGGATTACAGTCCATAGTCTTTTCTTTCAGTCAATTTACAGCAGCATTTGAATGCTGTGAAGCTTCCTTTGTTTGTGGAGGGATGCAATTTCAGCATCAGTGAAGAAAAAGAACTGAAATTCTGGGAATGGAAACCTGGGGTTTTTGTCTGTTTTGGTTTTGCCCTCTGTGGACTGTTTCTGTTTTGCGGATAAATGGTACTTACATTAGCACATGGCTAAGATGTTAATTGTACCAGTTCAGGTAATTCAGAATTAATGTATCTTTTCTATGCTTCAATGCATATGCAGTGTAGAAGCTTTAATACATACATGAGCATGCAACATTTGGTAACGAGACATTATTATCAATTTGTTAAGTGCACAGATGGTACCTTTGATGCTATACAAGGCATGAAGAGACATGTTGCTAAGTTCTTCTTTTAGCTATACTGATGTTGACTATAATTCTGCAGTTCTAGAATTATATCTGATTTTAGTCCTGGCTTTTGGGGGAAAACCCAAACATAGTATCTGAAAAATAATTAGTGCTTTTTTTTCAGGTACCAATGCAAACAGATGATTTTACTATTGCATTTAGCTTACCCTGTAGTGAGAAATTCTCTTGTGATGTATATATGCAATGAAGTGAGCTCAAGTCTACCCTCGGGAGTTTATTTTTCTTTATTTCTGCATTATTAAATATGTACAGTTTTCAGTTAGGAGCAGCTTCCTATTTTCATATTTTGTAAGGTAAGCTGACAAGGGCCTATAACAGTCTACATACTTACACGTGAAAAGTGTGGATATAATTTAAACCATGTTGTGTCAAACTGCCATTATCTTAAGGAACAGTGTGCTTTGCCAGTAATAGAGCATCTGCTCTCTGTTGACATTGTCAGGGGTTGAGGTCAGTAATGGTATTATGGTCTACTGTATACTTAGCAAAGAGCAGAGTAAAGCTTTTCTGTTTCTAACATGTTTTGCGAGTTGTGTTTGTACTGTTTGCAGTTTCCTTTCGTGTATTTGCACGTTGATTTTACTATGCTCTCGGAGATGTGAGAAGCTGCTAGTGTTCCGATCTGATTATAAAATATAAAAGATGTCACGCATGCTTCTGGTGAATTTAACTTCTTTGATCATCAGGATAATATTCTCATCTATGTAGCGTATCTTCTGAAACTTGGGTCTTGGAAATAGACGTCTGTGGTCAGAAAGATTATATCACACCAAAGCTGACAGTGTTGGGTACTGCTGAGGCGTGATTATGAGGGCTTAGATGGCATCAAAGAGAGGAATAGGAAACTGAGGTATAGCGTAGGTGATCTGAATATAGCCCCTTGTGTCACCAGACATAGCAGAGAAAGGGCATGTCATCAACAGTTGCTGTTACTGTATTGTTTTAGTGACTTTCTGCTGATGCAGCAAAGCTGTGGCCGTAGCAAATCATACAGCAAAAATGTACTTTCCTGGGCATGTTTTGCTGATGCTTCTGGAGGAAAAGGCACCTAAAAGGTGTTCCTGTATCATTGAAAGCATTGTTAGTAATACTGTACCAGAAATGAATATGCTACGTATCCTATGTATCTTTTATGAAAAGTGTAAGAGACTGAAATTGTCACTAGAGTCTTGTTTCGGACTAACAAATTTCTAAGTGGTTCAACAGCAAACCAGAAGAGCTTCTTCATTGTCCTGGGGTATTTCATTAAATAGGTTTAGGTAAAATAGGACACGATCTTTGTTTTTAATTAAAATGCTAATTCATAATTACAGGAGGCACATATGACCTTAAATTACGTGTAATAATCTGTTTCTTGTCAGATCTTACTTGTAAATGGTATAGTAGCATTAACATTTCTTGTAAGAGTGGGTTTGCTGATCAAAAGCAGCTCCAGCACAGTACTCTCTGGTCAGTAATACATCTTAGGTATAGAGTTTGTTTTTAAACTTAATATGAATGCCCTTCATTAGGAAGTAAAGTACAGCCTCTCTGAAACACTAACAAAATTATGTATTTGTGGTCCTGTGGGCTGCTCTGGGCACACCAACCTCTACCCCTGTATGGAGAGCTATTCATTTTGCTGGTGTGCTATAGCAGTGCCAGGAGAATGGAGGAGTGTGTTCACACAATGTGGTTTTAGTCTTGCTTAGATGTGTAAGTAAGGTGCTCAAAGTTGGAATGTGTTACCAGGGATCTTTTAAATACGTTGTATAATTGGATCTTATTAATTACTCTTCCTGTCCCTCTGTGCTAGGTAAATATTTTATTACATTTGAAACACAGATACTGATGTAGTGTGGAAGTCTGGCTTTAGGCACCTGCCTTTGCGTTTATACTCCTGAAGCTTTTGCTGACTGGCAGTGCAGGGGCAGTTCTCTCCTATGACTGCAGAGTTGAAGCTTATATGGTGTTGCATGTGTGACCCGGGGGCTGTTTGATGGTTTCTTCTTTCTCATTGTAGGATCTGCTTGGGGATTATTTTCATATGTTTGCTTGTACTTTTACATCTTGCTCTTTCTTCAGTGGCCTGCAAGTTATGTCAAAATGTAGTGTATGTGGTGTGTTTTACACAGGTTATGTACTTCTTTGTTCCTTTTGTTACCCCCAAATTGGTTTGCCCCACTCCAAGTCTGCATTTCTTCAAAACACTGGCGATTTGTTTGTAGCCTTTGCTGTCAGCCTATGCTTGTACCCTCATGCTGTGCCCATACACCTTTACGCTGCAGCTCATCTTTCTACTTTTCAAGGCCTCTGCTATTATTCCAGGTCTGTATTCCTCCACACTAATCATAAATGTTTCATTCTATACAAAATAACTACTTGTTACTGCTGTCTATATACAGCTATAGTTATGCTATATGAAAATAAGCAAAAGTAAAACAAATCAGGCATAGCTACCTGGCCATTAGAAAGAATTGCTGTTACGGCTAAACCAAGTGAAAAGAAACCTTCAGGTGGTTGAGACAAGTTCAGACAAAGTCTGCCTGGTGACCCCTTGGTCCTGAGACCCAGCACACTGAGTACGGAGCCTGTGCCCTATCATTTGCAATAGTGTATTTACAGAGCTATAGTTTGTCTCTGTGATGTGACAGAGAAGAGGTCAAAGTAATCCTGAAAAGTTGGTACGTGAGAACGGATTGCAATCATAAGACTAATTAATCTTTTAATATTTTGGTTGCAAACCTGTACAGCTTCTGAGATGTCCCTCTAAAGAGGTATTTATGAGCAAATTATGTAAATTACTTCAGCAGCAGGTGCGTTCCCCAAACTCTCATCAGAAACAGTTTGGGACTGGCGAGGGACATGCATGCTTTGAGGAGCACATAATTACAGACACTTGTAGAAATTACTGGGTTTACAAATGTATACCATTCTGTAATATTTATCTTATATAAACTCTTTCGACTTTTAGAGCTATACGCTAGAAATACAATGCATGTATGTGAACTGCAAAGAAAAGTTTAGAACCAATCCAGTAAGATCATAACTGTTGCTCCAAGGTGTGCTGTGGGTCTTTGCAAACTATAATACTGAACGTTTTCTTGGGCCAGTACCTTTGGGGACAGTTAACTACAGGGGAAAAAAGGACTGGTGCTTTATACTGACACACTGATGCTATGGTAATATAGGAGTGTCTACATATGAAAGTTGAATAGGGAATGACCCTCAGAGAGTGTAGCTTGCACAAGGTAATGCCATCGCTTGTTCTCTTCCTGTGTCCTGTTGCCTCAGACTTGCAGGCATATCCTTGTGGCATAATACATGCTATTAGAGCATCTCTGAGGGAGATATTTTCAACCACTGCAGTGCAAATGCAATGATAAAACTCCTTTCTAGTTAACTAATCCATTTAAATACTAACTGGGAACAAACTGCTAATATAGTGAAACCTTACATGTCCACCCTACCTGTTCTCACTTTCAATATAGGTTTTAGAGTAGGAAGGAAATACTTGCATAGTTGATGACTGACAGGTGGTGCAGGTATGTCATGGTAGTTTCAAGGCAATAACCTTCAATTTTTTCCTTCAGAGAAATCCTGAGATTAATATAACACTCAGTTTAATCTTAGATGATCTCAGATTCCTTACTTGAATATAGAGTTAATTTCAAAAAGGCAGTGTTATTCTTAAGCAACTCTATAGCTTCCCAGTGTTGCTGTGATAGTTTTCTAAATGAAAATTGGGAACAGTCATAATTGTTTAATGTGATGATAATAAACTAAACAGATTGTCTGTTCATTTTAAAGAGGAACTAAAATGCACATAAAATGAGAGGAAGAAGCAATTTCAGCATCTGCTGCTCACACGGGATTAATTTTCAGATGTTCTCTGACAAAAGTTGGAGTACAAGAAATTAAGATGAGAAATAAACCACAGCTCTTATGTGCAGTTACATTTTATTTATCAGATTCTCTTGCTTGCTTCTGTTTTTTCTTAATGTGCTCGAAAGCTTGGATGTACACATGTAGCAGAAGAACTAAAACCAAAATGAAACAGTATTGTCCGCTCATCTGTTGACTGCCCTCATGATTATTTGCAGGATCAAATTGTGTGTTTGTGTCCTTATTGCATGTGTTGTACACAGTGCAGCCCTTACACTGTGTGTATAAAAGTTCTCACTTACAAAAGGAATGAAGTTACAGGATTTTTTCTTCAAGGAAGTACTGTATCTAGCCCTGTTCCTTATCCAGCTGCTCCTTGATTAGGAGTGGTGGTTCTCTGAACTCAGTTTTCAGTCATACAGAGAGTAAAAGTAGAATGTATCAGCTTTGGAAGAGAATGCTTCTTAAGTTCATTCTCAAAAATAGTGTCTTTCCTCTGGCAAGAATAATGGCAAAACTGATTGCTAATAAAACCCCTTCTTGCACCAAATTAACTAAACGAGAGCACAGAAATGGGGAAACTCTGAAAGTATGCAAGAAGAAAGTAGAGGAAATATGTGTATGTATACATACATATATACGTGTGTGTGTGCATGACTGCAGACTGATGAATGAGTCTTGGAATAACTGATACTGGAAAAACTGCACAGCTCGAATACAATTGTAAGATATAATGTTCATACACAAGGTTAGTTCCCTAAAGAAGGGAACTTCACACATTTTTGTGTCTTTTACGATCTTACCAGAGGTGTAGTTCGCCTCCATAGAAGATTTACCTGATATTGGAATAACTGGGGGGAAAAAAACCACGGAAAAGTTTTAAGACTGGTGGAAAGCTAGTAAGTACACTTATCAACTGTGCTTCACACTGCTGAAGAATTGTGTAAGTGACAGCATATATTTTTTATTATAACTGAATAGATTAATGTTTCATATTTTTAAAGGATGCAATTAATCAGCAACATTCTCTTTAGGTGTCTTTTAAATGCCTATTTAATTTTTTAATGAAAAAGTAAGATTGATCAGGATGGAAAGAACGTCATACCAGGCTGGCATGGAGATTCACTGGCAGAACACTTTTTTCCTGAATGCTGATTTCTTCTTTTTTAACCTTTTGGTCAGGTTAACTTTCTAAGGAGGTGAATTGCACCTCGTGTGAGATCACAAAACCCTAAAAAACTGGAGTTCCCTTCTTTAAGACACTAACCTTGTATATGAACATGTTACAATTTTATATTTTTCCAAATCTTGTGACTTTTTTTCTTATGTATAGCTATTAATTGAAAAAACCCAAACAACTCACCATTGCAACTTGAAAAACAATTGATCTATTTCTGTTTTCTGATCTTGGCTAGGTCTATCTGCTCACCTAATGCTACTTTTCAAATTCTAATACAGAGGTCCAAAGCATGAAGAATTATGGCTTCTTTTTTCTTTTAACTTCTCCCTGTGATTAAAAAAAATAGTAGTAAGGAAATGGTTGCATTTCTACACAGCACATAAACATTTCTATGGGAAATGTGAGCAGTTCAAAGATAGCAGCTGTTGCACCACTTTAGATTGCTTTCAATGGAATGTACTATTTTTACTGGTATTTTTTGTGGATGGTTTTGCAAGCCAGTTACCAGGAGCTCAATTATATAATCCTGGTTTAATCGCAGACAAGTGTAAATTGAAAGAATATTTTACACAGAAAGCCAAACGGAGCTGGCTCATTGGCAAAGACCTGATTTTGCAGGAAAACCTGCACAGTTTTGGTCAATAAAAACATGTAGTAGCACAGATGACCACCTAAGACCTTTCTGGGAAAGGTGCTGGCTGTGCAGGTCACAAAAGTGTTTGAAATTGTCATCACCTCTGCAATAACTTTTAATTATGTAATATTTTGGATTTGATTCTTTTAAGATGTGTGGGAAGAATATAAAGCATGAGCCTGTTGGCTGTATTTATGTCTGAAATTAGAAATTTTTGAATTCTGTTCCAAGCACATAGTTAGGGGAGAAAACACTTTCATATCTTAAACAGAAACAATAATTCCATATAGGACCTTATAGGGTTCAAGGCGTTACCTAAGCTTCTGATAAGGAAAGTGCAATACAAGCGCCAACTATTAATAATAGTTAATCTGAGGGAAAGGGGATGATAGGTTGCTAACCTAGAAGAAAGATTATTCATAACATATGCATGTTTCTTGTTATGGGACAGAATCTCTTTCCAGTTTCTATATGCACTTGAAAAGCCATGTTTTGGAACACTTTCAGCTTAGTGTTTCTATATGTTTTAAGATGGATAGATAAGAAATTGCAGGAATGACATCTAGGTTTGTTTTTTTTTTTTAAAGTCTCTTAGAGATTTATGATAAAAGTTGTTTTGTCTACTGATACAGTAAATCAAAGATAGTTTAAATATATTCTGGTCTGAAGTACTGTGCATTTCTCCTTCAGTAGTTACTCTGTAGAAGTTTTCCTTGTGGAAGAGTAAAAGACAATGAATGCCAAAGTCACATGCCCTGGGAACTCGTTAGCTTTTCTGCAGTCTTGTAATCAGAGCTCTGTATAAAGAAAACTTCCTTTGTGAAGGTACTAATCTAGGAAGTAGGCCTATATTAATTATGTAATGGGAGTTGTTTTAGATGCAATTTCCAAATGTTACTTTGTTACAGATGACTCTGCTCTTGAAGTGACATTATATTTAGTAATATGCTTAAGAACTCTAAATCATCTTTGCCAAAAATAGGTAACATATTTTGTTTTCCAGCAGCAGTCAGCTGTGACGGTCCCTTCTAGCATCAGAATTACTTTTATCATGTAAAATCTCATTGTTCAGTTTTTGGTCCAGCCCAGACTAAGCAAAGCTACTTTTACACTTCCACTTGTATAAAATGTTTGGATTGTAGTCAAATGAGTAGAACATCTGATCAAATCATTGAACTTTTTAAAGTGAAGAACAACTCTGTGGAAGGGGTAAATATATGGATTGTGTTTACCGGTGAGATAGACAGATATTTTAATAGAGTCCTTACTAATTCAGTAATTAAATGATCCATATGCAATTGCAAATTTATTTCTATTTGCTCTTTATTGATTCAGAATATTTTGTTAAGTTACAGTTAAGGATACCTAGGTTTACTTACTGTATTAATTTAAATTCAGAGGAGAAATGGTAGGCAAAAGGCAGCACCCATCTAATATTTTCTCAACCATCGTGTTAACCAAATTGACTGAGACTTTTGCAAGCAAAAAACTAATTTTTTATTTCAGTGCTCAAGCATTTTCGTTTAACTTCACTTAACTGCTCAACACTTTACTTAGTAGGCAGCAGTAATAGGTATCTTTGCAATAGTTGAAGCAACAAAATTCTGCGCCTGGTTTGGCAAGTTTAAATACCATATCTCTGGCTTTTTTCCTTGCATAGAAACAGCTAAAGCAAGAGTATGACTATTCTTGCTAGAGGAGAAGTTTAAATATTAACTATCTTACCTGCAATACCTGTCAGGTTGAGCTGGTAGAGGAACATTGTCCCAGGTTTTATCATGACTTGTTTTACAACCTGTACCATAAATTACATAGATATAGAATAACAAATACTTAGAATTACTAGAACTGCTTTTATTTAATAAGAATAGCTTCTATAGGAATTTACTTAAGTATCAGAATGGGTATTCAGACGTAAATGAGTACAAACCTACAGTCTATAAGTACACATTGGCATGAGAATGAAGTTCAGCTAGTTTTATTCTAAATACTCAGTGGTGCAGAGTTTCATTGTAATAAATCATAGCTTCTTTGAAGTTAATGAGCACACAGCCCACAACCTTAGTCAATGACTAGCCAATTGTACAACCTTCTACTTTTCTCCTATTTATTCTGAATCTTCATTTACATTGGGGTTGCTGAAAACTTTTCTGACATGAATAACGAAAAAATTATGATCTGGAGAAACAACATTAACTGTTTCTCATATGGAGTTCACAACAGCATAATCAGATCCGGACAGTTTCTCGTTTTCATTAATGATTTAAAAAAATCTTCTGTAGTATGGATACTATGGTGAACAAGTTTTTAAACTCATTTACTTATCACTTTTTAAAACAAATGATTTACTACATTCAAAATTTTTGACAATCTTATCTTTTTTAGTTGTTCTTTTGTTCATTTTTTGTTTCGTTTGAAGTATTGTGAACATCAGAAAATGTCCAAGAAAACATTTATGTATTTACATGAGCCCCATGTAAATATCCCATGTGTCTTTGTTTTCTTCCAAATAAGGAAATGTTGATTCATTTGAAGAAACCTATTTAAAAAAAACATTATGTATATTGAGGAACGCACAATTTGATTCCCTCTTGGAAATTTGGGGGAGGCTTTCATTATCCCTTCTTTCCCTCAGCATGGCAGTTGTGACAGAGGAGCTTGTTGAAAGTGTGCTACTCTGTTGGACACTCAGTTATGGCTAGGTTGTGTGGACTCAGTAAGAAGTCTTAATGCAGAAGTCTCAAATTACATTTTTCTGTAGGAATGTGTTTAAGTTATCAGTGATTTGTTCATTAAATACTGTGGGCAGTGTTCCTGTAAAGAACAATATTTTTTTTTTTAAGATGGTGGCTGATTTTAAGTGTGTGAAATTGAGACACTCCAAATTCCACATATTCTTCTGAAAATTGACTTGGAAATAGAAATGTTATTCATTAAAAATCAGATTTGTTGCACTGAGTTTAAAAAACAAAAAGAGAAAAACATTTGCCTTCCACTTGCTTAGTAGTATTCTGTATCTGCTCTTATGGTTCCCAGACATTAGTGTTTAGTCTTAGGATTCAGGTTAATCTGGCAGTTAAAAAAAATAAGTTGACTCTTTAAATGAGGTGTCCAGTATCAGTCACTCTTTGCCTGGAATAGACAGGTTCTAACCACTCTTTAGGGGTCAGGTGGTATTAACTGGACAGGTTTATGATTTGGAATAATTCTGCTGGCATGTTTATTCACTAACCTTACACGCAAAATACCAGCCTCACTATCCTATGGAGTTGTGTAAGCCAAGGTCAAAAAAATTTCTTCCCCAAATTGGCCTTTGCTTGGTCTGCTTACCAAATGGAGCAGTGCCTAATTCTGTCAGTTTTTTCAGTTCATAATATATAGCAAATGACTGGTGATGAGTGGGTTCTTCAGCAAAATTTCATGAAGTTCATGTCCCACACACATTCTAACTTACTTCCAGAAGTGAGAACCAGTATTTTAAACCTTGTTATCATGTGTAACCCATTGTAAGTAGTGAAATTATTTATGCACACAATGGGACCTTTTAAAACTTAGGGTATGATTCAGCTGTTCTTGCATTAAATAGTACTTACTCAAGGTGTAATTCTATTTGTTTTGATTATTAGATGGTTATTTTAACACTTGATCAGAATGACTCCACTTTTAATTAGCCTCCAAGGACATGATGTTGTGACTCATCCTAATGCTGAACTATTTTTAGTAAATATTTATATTCTTACATAGTACTGAAAGGAAATGGACCCCAGTATGTTGACAGAGGAAAGAGGAAGTCCCTACTCTGGAGGTGTTCTAAGGTGTAGATTAAATAGCAGGGCTTTTTTCCCATGAGTGGCTTGTATGAAATTAGGATTTTTCTAGACCACATTATTATTGAACGTGAACAAGGATGTAAGAGCTGGACATAAGAAATGAAATTCAAAGAAATTTCAAATCACTGTCTGGTTTCAGGTACATAGTAATTTTCTGTACTTGCTCAAGAACACTGGCAGTGGCCATGTTATGTTGGTAGTTTTGAGGGATACTTTATATATACGTGCAGAAATACGAGAGATGACTTGTTGTTCAACTTCCGATATAAGACCAAATTAGAGGGTGAAAAATGCAATACAGAGGTGGAACTACTTTGTTGAATATGCAAAGTTTTGGGGTTTTTTTTGAATATTGATACCATTCAATGAATACTGGCTTAACAGGTACATTGTTTTGCTTCCACTGGGTTGGTAGGAGTATATTTCTCTGCACTGCCATTATCCTGAAAGCACAGGCTTTTGGGTGCTTTTTCTCAACTTGGTGTTGCGCTAACTTGTGCTGATGTTCTTCAGAACATCGAAGCTTTTATTTTAATATCTTAGTCTGTCATCATGCTGTAAATTAAAGAACATATCATAACAGGTAATGAAAGAATATTCAGCGTTTACCTATATTTCATTCTGTACAATTTATGAGCTTTTCTCCTGTGTAAGATTTTGATCTCAGTATTACCAAATAAGGTAGTAATATTTCAAAATTGGAAGGAAGTCGTGCCGTAAAACATACTCACAGAAATAGTAAAGTTGTCAGCAGCAGCTTCTAAAATACATCCTTGTTAAATATTTTAGGATTCCATCATGTTCTCAATCATTTCCTTAGAAGGGACTGTGATCACAGTTGAGAATGTGTTACTTTTCTTTGAGCAATGTGTCTGTAGTCAACAAGAAATAGTTTGAGGCTGATGACCTTCTAAAGTCCTGCCAGAATTCTAGTTAGAAAGTTATTCTATGGCTGTAAGGAGGGAATTAAGAATCCTGATACATGAGAACAGAGGCCTCTGGGAGCAGAAGGTGATTTATATGTACTGTGCTTTTCCTGTGGGGACTCTGCTAGCCTACTGTATTTAATGCAACAAGCTTTAAAAAATGACACAAATAACTTCTGGGGACAGGTAATTTCCATATTTTTCTGCAGACTTCACTGTTAGGCAAAGCCTCCAGAGGCACTTTTTTTTTCATCGCACCAAGCTACCTACCAAGCTAGGTGTTCTGATTACCTATGTGAGCAGATCTTTCTGGTTCTTTGTACTTGGGCATTCAGATAGTAAGAAGAAACAACATTAGAAACTTAATATTTTAGTGGTGTGGAGATATGAGTGAAATTCATTCTGATAAATTTTGAATTTTATATTTGTTTTTGGGTCCTTGATAGGTAGTCACCTGTATTACTGAAAACAACTGCATTAGAAGAGTTTTTTTAAAAAATGATATAGCTAGAACTTCTTCATTAAACTGTAGTAAAGATGAATAAAATTTAATCCACTAACTAAAGCATCTCTGGTGGTTTAAATAATATGAACTATTGAACAAAATAAGCTATACCTTCTTCAGGCCATTTGACATAAATATTAATGCATTAGTATAAGCAGTTAAAACTAATTTGGCTTTTCATTCTTAAATTTCCCTTTCCAGTCTCCTTAGCATGAATCAAGTGTTTTTTTTTAATACAGTTTTTGCTAGGTTTAAAAAAAAAAAAAATCACTAACGTATAACCAAGCTGCAAGTTATTTCTCAGTGCACTAGAAACGTATGATTATTTCATCAAGCATTTGAAGAAACTTGTTACAGCAAAATACTCCAGTGAGACATTTGTTTGGAGTGAGATCATGCAGCACATGCTACTGTGTTGGGTTTTTTTTTTTCTTGTTAGTGCAATTTTACTGAATGGAGTGATTATGAAGCAAAGAACTCTGTGGGTAAAGTGGAACTTTTGCTTAGCTCTACCTTGTAAGATCAGAAGATTGAACAAGGTTACCTCCATAAGCTACAGATACACCTGTAGGAGCAAAGAGAACCTGAATGAGTTCTGGGGAAAAAAAGGAAAGACAATTTGAAGAAAAAAAAATCATTTGGTCAAAATCTTATCTAGTTTTTGCTTTCGAACTGGGCTGTAAAAATCTGTTCCATCATGTTCTCTTAAACATACAGCTAAAAGGCTTCCCAAAAAACAGTCCTCACTCTCCTCCATCGAAAATAGATTTTTATTTAAAACTATTGATAATTCACTTCCCCTTCAGTTACTGAAACAAGCTAGGTTAATCTCTGCAGTCCCAAAGAAAATAATAATCTATGAAAGCAATTTGCATGTCTTTTTCTTCCATTAAGTATTCCTGCATTTCATTGCTATGCAATTGGTGCTAATCCAATTTGTTCCAATTATGCATTAGATCGCATGACTTTGCCTAGTGCAAATTACTGTGAAATTATGGTAGACTCACTCAGTTTTTCTAAACTCAGTTTTGTGTAGGCTGACTTAGTTGTGACTACTGTTAACTGTGTTCGTTCTTTAAATTTTGTTTTGCTAATCGGATTTTTTTTCTTGCTAGTCTAGCTAGAGATATTTGTATCCTCTTTAACCTTAATTGCATCACCCCTTATTTTAACATGCAACTCTTTGCTAATCTTGTACTTGTAATTCATTCCATGTTTTTTAGATAGGCTATTGTGTATTGTTATTCATTTTCAGAGTAATCTGATTTAGAGTACCTAAGGACATTTAATCAAGATATGTCAGTGCCTACATATAATAGCACTGAAGTTCTGGATAGGCCATGAAAAAATTGGACTGTATTACGACATTTTTTTCCATCCAAATCCTAAACATCTCAGATATAGTGATTCTGAATGTCTTAATGCTGGAAGCTGAAGCTATACAAACTCTGAGATGTAAGGTGAAAATTTTGAAAAAGTGGTATAAATAATGCTACAATGGTTTGACAGTGGTTATAGTAGATGCCCCACATGCATCTGATCATTCTAAAAATCTGGGTGGGATGCTCTTTGCTGACTGGCATGCTGCTCAAAGAGGGCAGAAGCAAATTTATGTTTTTGGAATACAAACACAAGGTTTGTTTAGGGACCTGTCAAAGCTTTTGACCCAGCTCTCTAGTGAATGACACAAGGCTTGAATATTTACTCCTAATACTTAAACACAGTTTCATGTGTTGTGGTTTTCTTTTGACAAGTTTACACAGGGTCTCAGCCAAGAAAGAGCAGAGAAGGTCAGAGGTATGTTTTGAGTGCAAAATGGAGTTACTAAACTTATTAAAGGATAGTTCTTTATTCATAGAATAATTTCTTTCCTCTAGGTTGATTGAAGGGCACTGCTTTTTGTCCTGAAGGAAGGGAGAAGCTTTTATTCATTGAGCTGAACCACTCTCTTGTTTTTGTAGCTATAAAGTCAAGTCTGATTAAAAAAACACTTCCCTGGGTTGCCGTGGCAGTCAGTGTTTCAGGCTGGCCAGAGGCAAAACCAGTCTAGGCTTTTGTCATATGGGAGATCAGATAATGATGATTTCTGCTTGGTTTTATAGCTCTGTTGCTGTTATTGGTAACTTCTGTGGTCCTATCTTCAAATTCTTGGAAGATGAAATCTGGTATCAAACGAGCTTTGCTTTCTTCTTTTCTCTTTGTGCTGAAGTTACTTAAAGGATCCAGCTCTTGATACTTCTTCAACAATTCCCCTGCTAGATGATATGTCTTCAGTTATGGTTTCCTCTGTCATTTTATTTTTATATGGACTCTTTATCTTCTGAAAACTGCTTTTTTTTTTCTCCCCAAAGACAGAACATCTAAGATTTTAGCTTGATGAACAGTCTTCAGTTTCACTGCTTGCTTGAGCATTGCCTTCATCCTCCAGTGTATCTTTCTGCTGCTTTGATTGTGCTGGTGTAACTCCGTGTACAGCTGTGTTGTGAGACAGATCAATGAACAAATTTGTGTTAAAATGGCCCCTCCCCAAAATTTTTAATAAACTTTTTAAATTAACTGGATCAACATATGCCCAGTAGTTGTTCTCATATAGTTGAAATGGTGTTGCCTTTGTGAGAAAGAGTGGCAAGATGGAAAGAGGGAAAAATGCTCAGTTTAATCCAGCACCACTGCTTCTCAGTGTCCTTCCCTGCATTTCTCATCCTGTAGCAGACTGGACCTAAAACCATAGGTATTTCATTGTACGTAGGACTAATATAAAATGAGGAACTGTGGAAAACCAAGCCATTAAGTCAAAGTCCAGTAAAACACAGTTTGGTTTAGAGTCTGAAGGTACTAAACCAGAAATGACATATTGTTATGCTTTAACCCACAGGCAGCTGAACACCACACAGCCGTTTGCTCACTCCCCCCTACTCCCCAATGGGAGGGGGGAGAGAATTGGGGTGGGGGTGGGGGGAGAGTAAAATTCATGGGTTGAGATAAAGACAGTTTAATAGGACAGAAAAGGGAGGGAAAATAATAATAACAACGATAAAAGAATATACAAAGCAAGTGATGCAACAGTGCAATTGCTCACCACCCGCCAGCCAATGCCCAGCCAGTTCCCGAGCAGTGGTCACCCCTCCCCCAGCTAACTCCCCCCAGTTTATGTACTGAGCATGACGTCATATGGTATAGAATATCCCTTTGGCCAGTCTGGGTCAGCTGTCCTGGCTGTGCCCCCTTCCAGCTTCTCACTGGCAGGGCATAAGAGGCTGAAAAGTCCTTGACTAGTGTAAGCACTACTTAGCAACAACTAAAACATCGGTGTGTTATCAACATTATTCTCATACTAAATCCAAAACACAGCACTGTACCAGCTACTAGGAAGGAAATTAACTCTATCCCAGCCAAAACCAGGACACATATGCAGATGGTGTAGCATTCTGAACTCATGTAAATTCATGTAGCTGTTTCAAGTTTGCTAAATATTTTTTCAGTAGATAAAGTTTTCATTGACACTTCATGCGGTTGCAGGTACTGCCTCTTTGGCCTACTAGGTCTTTTTCTGGCTTAGGGATCATCAGACCTACTATAGCTGTCAAAAACTTCTATAAGCTCCATATTACGTGCCATGAATAATTGGAGATACATGATCATGGGCCATGTGTGATGTGAATCAAAATTTTTACTGTTGGGTGAACTGACATGGATATACTGTGAATTGACAGCCTCAGCCTCCAGACTTGTCTCAGTTTTGAATTCTCTGAGCAGAATTTTAAGGGAAGAACACATTTTAGCAAACTACTGGGACTTGTGGGCTCAGAGCTTCCAGCTGTGGATTTCTGAAGTTTGAATGAATACATGTGAAATGATTGCAAAAATATTTCCCAACACTCAAAAAAATTGTTTTTACTATACATAATATTTTAAAGAATGTTTCTGAATCTTGTTTTCTCCTCTGTGTCTTCCTGAATCCTGTTTTCTCCTCTGTGTCTTGCAAGTCTTGTAGGCTAATGAGTTTTCATTTGGAACTGATTTTGGTGTTGGGAGTTTGATTAGAAGTACATCATCATGGTTGCTTCTGTCACTGGAAGAAGTACAATTATTATGTGCAATTGTCAAGTGACTCAAAAAGTATTGTAACAAATATACAAGTTAGCTGCAGAGTATACAGTATTTAGGCACTTATAACTACTTTTCAGTAAAGCATTACAAAAATGTTGAGGGAAAAGGATACCAGTTTAACGGACTTTTTTTTTTTTGGTATTGTGTGGTTTCAGAATGAATGTAATGACATCCATTTTACAGAAAGTTAAGGACGTCGTCTCAGTATATCTTGTACAGTTCAGGGATGGAAAGTCTTAAACTACATTTTTAAATGTTGGCATGGTTTCATGATTATTATTTTTAATACACTTTTTCTGGTAAATTGAGGTAAGGTAGCATACAAATGTACTAGCATAGTAAAATATTTGTCATAGGTGTGTCATGCCATGTTAATAAATACTCTTGCAAATTAACTTTAAATGTTAAAAGAATTGAATTCTTTCATAACTGATGAATAAGATAACTGCTTGCTTACATCTTTCATGTAGCTTGTACAGCATTCATCATATTGGTATCTAACCATCTGCATTCTTTATGGAAAGTGAATTTATTGCTTGAAGCAAACTGAACTCCCTTATCTACAAAAAGATACTATCCAGGCAGTCTTCATGAGGGTTGTCAGATGCTTCATTGTGAGCCTGAAGTACTGTAGTTACTGTTATCTACTTAGAACTTGGTCTGGCTGGGCAAGTGATTGAAGACAGATATTAGAATGGATTCTGAAGAACTTGACCTAAAGTTTATTAAATTGATATACTGATGTTTTTCAAGTAGGCACAGTATAAGGATTACAAGGTTCCTGCCATGTAATCTGTATCTCAGGGCAGGTTTCCCTCAGCATACCAAAAAGATTCAGCTCTTTCCTTGAATTCTTCTGTTTTCATGCTTGGTAGAAGCACAGAAAATAGCAAAACAGTTGTTACGATTTACAAAGTTATTTCTTTCTGTAAGCGTATGTATGATCCTTAATTTACATTAGAGGTCATAGTTATAATTGAGTCTTTTATCTGTACTGAATATTGATGTCAAGTTGTGCCAAACGGAATCTTTGCACAGCTAAATTCAGTCTCTAAATTTTAGTGTGTATTATAATATCTAAATTTTAGTAATATTTACTAAGTAGAAAATAACTTCATCCACAGGTCAGTCAAGAGTAAAGTTAGAGGGGGTTAGCTTTCTTGCTGTTTCTGCCAGATTGTCCAGCTATTTGTTATGTGGACATACACGTGGTAGGAGTTGCCGTGAGCATACTAGTTGATTATACTGTAGGCTACAGAACAACATTCAAAGAATCCAGTTTCAACCACTGTGCACCTAAATTGAGTTCAAACAAATAATTGAAAGGTGAAAGGATTTATATCCTGTTACAACCTACTCTTCAGCTGTGTTCTGAAGTTTTAGTCCTCTGCTAAATCTTTTTGCAAATCTTCATGAAAAGAGTGCCAGTGATGTAGTTTTAATATTAACAGCATATGGAAGCTGCCATCTCACATGAGGGGAAAAAAAGGCTTATATTTTTGCCTTTTGCTTTTAAAGAGCGAAGATATTCAATATAGTAGGAAGCAAAAATTAAGGAATTAAATTTTATTTTTCAAAGAAACATTCATCTGCATTATATTGGTGTGGCAAGGCGAAATTCTCTATATTAGGATTGAGGCAGGGATAATTTAGATATAAATAAGCTCTGCATTTACATTTTCAGTTTCTTACCTCTGCTTGCTTCCTCTGGCTGTGTATGTAACGGTACAGCAAGCATGTGGAAAAGCTTCTGATGGATATATATTTTAATTTTCTCCCTTGCAGCCTGCAATAGTTGGCCAGCATAAAAATGTCAGGAAATAAGACCAGGTCATACTGACCTACTTTCTTTATTTTTGAAGGGTGGGAGAATACTTTTGTACTGTCATGTAGATGCATTTGGGAATAAGCCCAAGTAGAGGGCATTGGTTTGAAATCTCCTCTCTTTCTCCCCGCTTCTTAGAACATGCTACTACAAGAAGTCACTACCAGTTACAACATCTAAAAAGCATTACACTTTCCATTCTCTGCTGTACCAATAGTTTTTGTATTATGTATATACAGACTATATTACAATATACAGACTGTAGTCTGTGTGTATATATAGTCTGTAATATATGGGCTGTATATTTATCTAAGATAGCATTAAAATATTAAAGAAAATGAGATGCATGTATAATTTGTGCATAGCAATCTTTTAGCTGTCCTAACTGTGGCAGAGTGGTGTTGGACTGGATTCCCAGTCTCAATTTGCAGCACCTGGTTTCATCACTGCCATATATGCTAGTGGTAGATGGAGAGTGTGTATTTCTGCATATGATTCTTAGATGCTGGAATAGAGACCCTAGACAGCCAGAATGCTGTAATTTATCAGACTACTTTATTTGCCAGCCAATACCAGGTTTTATGGTGCTATCAGACTGCTATGTCTAGCTGGTATACACTGCAGTCAGAGGTTTAATTACAGAATACATAGGGTAGATTTAAAGCTAGCTAGCTTGGGTATGAAGATCAGTGCAGCTGCAGCGTCAGTGACTTCACTCTACAGACTGCAGGTTACTAATCTCTGCTGTATTAATTACTTTTGACTCAAACTAATTGAACAAATATGATCAAAGCTTAGAAGTAGTTTAGAAGTAAAATGTCTGTTGTGATAGACAATCTAAAGTAATGACGTACAAGGTGAAGGCAAAGTATTTTTCTCTGGCTTCGAGCAAACATAGTAATGTGAGAAAGACGGGAGAATGCAATAAATATAGGCAAATATGGTGTATTTTTTCTTTCCTCTTGCAGACATGTTTTGCACTGAATTTTTGTGGAATTTGGTGAAACTTGGAGGTAAAGGGAAACTAGGGAGGTAAAGAAGCTTGATATCCGTTTCTGTCTCCAGTTTTCTGTCTTCAGTGTATCAAATGAATTTCATTGTCCCATCACTGTAGTAATACTTTGCTGCCTGACTGCAGACTTTACCTGACTTGCAGTGTCTCAGGTCCTCCAAGGAAGCAGTGTTCTATATGGCCAGCAGCTGGGTGTTTTGGTCTGGAAAATACCCTGGATCACCCAGCAGCTGAACTAAGTTATCTTGGCCTTTTCTTGAGACCTTTTGTGCTTTTCCAGAGGGGAGAATGGATGGTGTCTCAACACATAATTCTTCAGAAACTAAAATATGCCCTGTAATTTATTCTTATTTGTTAAAACATGTGTACTGCCCTTTCCTATGTAATGAACCAAAACCTAACTGAGGCATAAAAGGTCATTAGGACTCCAGTATTCTTGGTTGTTAGATGGGATAATAGTTGCAATAATCTATAGTCTAACTTTCAAGCTTGGCTAAGTAGTATCAGAATGGTGCCGTCTGTAGTATTTTTGTTATCTTTTGGGAAAGGAAGTTAATGTGAAAGGGTACACTCATTCAAGAAGTAGACAAAGAACGAATGACAGCATTTTAAATGATCTGTGTCAGTATACACTACAGAAAACATGAAAATAAACAGCTACATAGTGTAGTCCCTGATAATCATACTTCTGGAAGACTGCATATAAAGGTAAAAAAATAATTCTTCCTTTTAATATGAACTATTTTTTACAGAAATGTGGGATTTTTTAATAATCTCAAGGGCTGATTGCCTGGCTAACTTCACTCTGCTCTTCTCATGGCTTATTGCTGTCACACAATCTAAATGACAAGTATATAGCCTGAAGACCTAATCTAACCATATTTTATAACAATAGTAAAAAGGCTTTGCATTTGTCCAATATCTTTCATCCAAAGAAAACATTACTACAACAAAGTATCACTGGTTACCTTCCAAATTCTGTGCTGAGTCCTGCTCCTTTTGACTTAAGAGAATACTGTTTAACTTTAGACATGATAAATACACGACAGCGCAGACATCATCAAGGCTTATGTAACATGGGAAAAAGACTACTTCACACAAACAAACTGTAATAATCCTTCTCTTCTAAGAAAATTCACCTATGTTTTAAGGATCCCCACAGAAAGGACTCCCCAAGTGTGAGATGTTATGAAGTTCTATATGTTTATTTAGAAAGGATAAATGGTTAAGGTGCCCTAATGAAATGGGGCGCTTCAAAAACCAGCATAATAAATTTTGATTCTTTGGTGCAGTTCAAGTGCTGACAATTTTGACCATACAGTAAGGATTTGAAGGTATGGAGTTTAGGGAGATTCACTGAAACAGAGACATATAAGAAATGCCTATTTTTAAATTACATAACAGATTTATGTGCATACTTTGTCACACTGTGGAAATTGCTTTCTGACAGAGGGTAAATCAATCATCCTTTTTTGGATCAATTCAAACAAATAGGTGCAGAGGAAGGATAATAGGATGACTGTGTAAAGAAAACTTATTTCATAAGAGGGAACTGTAACAGCATGACATTTTTCAGCTAGGAAAATTGAAGAATGAGAGAATCTCATTGGGGGAACATGAGGAGGAGAGAAAAGCTACTTAAGCTGAAGGCTGGTGTTGGCAGAAGAGCAATTGGGTATCAGCTAGCTGTGAGTAAAGTCACATTAGAGATTAGAAGAGCTTTCTAAACACCAAAGGGGTGAGATATGGGAACAGACTTCCAGCAGGAGTGAACAGGACATTCATTTTTGCAGGATTGGGCCCCCCCAACTTCACATATTATCTGAATGCTGTCAACTCTGCTGGAAAAGAGTGCAGCAAAGAATCAAGAAAGAAAATAAGAAAAAGATGCAAATCTGAATTTACTGACATATTAATAAAATGCCTCTTGAGCTAACCCAAACCTAATAAAGCGCTAGACTGTATATTTTTGTGAAATTATTGTAGAAAAATAGGCTTTAGAATATCTGCAAAAACATAAAATACCCAGAGTTTATTCAGAACAGTTAATTGGTGGTGGTGCTGCTTCTCACCAAAAACTTTGAAATTAGTGATTGATGGATTATTGAAGTACGTTGAGAGTCCTAAGCAAGTAACTCACCTGCTTCAAATAGCTGTAGTCTCTTAGGATTCAATAGTAGTGCACATTTTATTATATAAATGTATTTTTACTTTCTGTCTTATTCTTTATAGAACAAGAAATAATATTGGTAAAGCAAAAGTAACTTCCTTAGTTAGGCCTGTAATTATATATACTTTTTGTAATGATGAGGGATTAATGGCAATGATGATTTATTGGAAGATAGTTTCACTATGATTTTTGAGCTCCTTTCCTAAGTGATAATATATTGGAAATGTATAGAGTAATAACCACTTGTGAAATTAGGAATAAATGAGGTACTTGGGCAGAAGTGCCAAAATGTCTCAGAGAAAGAAACTGATGGAATTATAATGCAGATAAGACTAAAGATGGAGAACTCTTTTAAATGTAAGTCATGTTTTCAATCTTGTTGATTGTATGTTTGGTACAACAAGAACCATCAAGAGTATCGTAGATACTGGCACAGGACAAATACTATGTAATAGAGTGGAAATATTAAAATGTGAAGTGCGTACCTGTTTTGAAGTAAAACCTAGATTTATTTCTGGAAAATGTTGAGTGATGTTGCTAAAAATGTAACAATAGTTAAGGTTCATTGTATATAAGAGGAATAAGCATAGTAGAGCCTTTTTATTTCAGTGAAATCATGCATTTTTTGGTTTTGATGTTTCTTTTCTGTTGAAGACTAGGACTAGGTCTTTCTGCACGCTTTTGCTGCGGGGATTGTAGGAATGTTTTATGTTGCTCTACACCAAATACTGCTGTAGGAAATTACACAATTGCTGGATGCCTTCACCAAAAGTAAATGATGTGAGACAACAGAAAAATAGATCTTTAAAAGAATCACTTCTATTTATGCCTGAAGAGTTGTGTTCTGTGATAGATAGTGAGTCTGGAGTCTTTCAGTGTTGATTCTTCTAAAATTTGTATACTCATGTAATTTATCTGATTTCAGTGGCATTACTACCACTTTATGCTAAAGGAGAATCAGGCAACTGATTTTCTTGTGGGGCTATATTCCATTTTAAATAATTGTAACTTTAAGGCTAATCTGCCTCTCAAAAAATAACACATTATTCTAACCTATTGTAGAATTGAAGCTGTCTTTGTGTTCCTGGCTTAATACTCAATTCTGAGAGTCATGAGTGAACCTTTGTATCATAAATATTATCATTTGTTGCTGTGAATAAATGAAAACTTGTATTTTGCATTCCCATAAATATCTGTTTGAAAAACCAGGAGCTTTTAAATCTGAGCTAAGATGCCACTTGTTAGTTGTGGTTCAGGTACTTAACTTTTCATGGAGAAAAGCCAGATTCTTGGTCAACCGAACAAAAGCAAAACTAAGAAATTAAGGTTATTCTCTGGTCAACAAGCACATCATACTCTCTCCAGTGTGTTTTTGCATGCCACTTTTTCTTCTTTGGCATCTTTCATCTTTTAACTATGTTTCCAGGATAAACTAAGCATGCAGACTAAAAGCTTGTAGTTTTCTGTAAACTGTATTAATTATACATGGAGTACACATGTATTCAGTGCTTTGAAGAGCTTTCTTCGAGTGTGTAGCGCTCTCAAATAGGGGAGAAAAAAGGTTTAGTCTTATATGCTGTAAAAAACCAAATGACTAGTTAATATTTAAAAAGGAAATGATATCATAGTTTAAATATCAGGTTAGAAATACATGATCATGTTGAGAATAGAGGTTCATTCCCTGGCATGGTCAGTACAGGTTTTAATGTTCCAAAATAAATACGTTGTTTACTATGTGACCTTACGATTCCTAAATCATTGTATATTTAAGCACTAGTAAAAAATTAATGCATGCCGTCCAGTTGGTCATTACATAGTATGTTGCATTCTTAATTACTGCTTTTGAATATGGCTTATATGTATATATAATTGAAGGACTGTTTCTGCTTCCAGAATAGGCAGATTTTAGGTCATAATTTTTAGTAATATGTGGGATTTTTGGAGATCAGTGTAATTGTAATTATTGTCACATATTTTTCTGTGAGGTGACTTTTTTTTAATGTACAAGGCAGAATTTGTTGCTGGTATTTTTGCCTTTTTTTCCTTAGGGAAAAAAAAACCAACCCAAAAAACAATCAAACAAAAACCTCCAAACATAAAGAAGTTTAGATGCTTAAAAAGGATGTGAACTAAACCATCTAATATGGCTGAATTTCCCTGAAGGAGGAGGAAGGTGTCAGTTACGATCAATGTGAACAACGTTTATGGCCCTCGAGATGTGACCTCTCATTACAGTAAATGTGACAGCATGAATTACTTTCAATTACAGTGAACTACATTAGTTCTGACACACCTCACTAGGAGACTGCTGCTTTGATAGCTTTAACCAAAGGAAAAAAAGGAAAAACTTTTGAGTGCAAATGTGTACGTCACTTGAGCAAAACCATTGGATTTGCTCAAGTTGCTACAACTTATTATTACCTCAGGTTTTACACACTCCTGTTACATCATTTGTTATTTCCACTGACACTTTCAGGTTTATGCCTTGGGTACTGGAGAATATGAAAACCACCTTTTTAATATGCCATGTATAATAAATTTAAATGCTGAATATTTTTTTTAAGAAGATTAGATGAATTATCCTTTTTTTTTGTCAGATAGTAACATGCACCTTTACTTGGAGCTATGGTAAGTGGGGTTTACTAGCTGTCAGCATGTCCCATTTGGTATGGCGTAACTCCCTTTAATGTTTATTAACACTATCAATTTATTAAGTATATCGCAACACAGGATATTTATCACTTGACAGAAGCAGTTGTTATAATGTCACTACTTTTTCCTTTAAGGTTCAATTATCATGCTTCAGTTTCTACCTCTAAGCTTTCCATAGAAAATAAAAGATGCCCAGGGCAGAAGTCAACCTTTCACTTTTGCTACTGAGGAGATGCCATCTATTTCATGCTGTGCTAAGTATTCCATCGAAACATGAGTAAAACAATGCCTTTGGCAAATCATAAGTTAGAAATAGCACTAAGCAAAAGAAATAGCTTTAATTAAAGCATTTTGTTTCTCTTTGAGGACTTTGCAGAGTATTGGGCATTTTTTTCTGCAAAGTGAAGACCCTCTTTTCAAATTCAAGGGATTGGTGGTGTGGAATCACACTAGAAAACTTGCAATGTAAAATTGCCAGTTAGCAAAAGAGGAGAAAAACGGCGGCTGCTTATTCCAAAGTGATCCTGAATTAAGGCTGTGTTAGTCTTCATCCCATGTTAAGGGCTGACTTTGAAACCTCAGTTCTTCCAATATTTTCACTGGCCCTTTGATGTTGTATTAGTGGATTGTGAAAATATTTGTAAATGTTTTAATAGCTATTTTAAAAAACAATATGCTGTATAAACTTACTTCCATATGTCAGCAACGTCCAGGCCATTAAGGTACAAAGATTTGTATTTTAGTTGTTATACCTATTAAAACTTAAAATAGAATCATAAAATTTTTAGAGCTTTCTTCAAATAGCTTGAAACAGTGTGAGTCTAATAGCATTTTCGATTCAGATATTGTCTGTGAAATGTCCTCACTTAAGCAATCAGATGCCCTAGAAATGATGAAGATTCTTCTTTTTTTTTTTTTGTGCAACAGAGCCTCAGATTAGCCCCTAAATCTTATGTCCATTGTTGTAAGCAGTAAGTTTGATAGCAGAGAGATAACATAAATGGCTTAGAATAGATAAAATAAAAAGAGTTTGTGACCCAATCCTTATATCCTACCTGCATGGACAAAGCGGGATGGGTTAACAGATAACACCTTAGGTTGATAACAATGAGTTTTCTCCTGCTTCTGGAGGTGATGCGTGCTATTAATTCAGTAATTTTCTGTATGTATGTTTAACAAATAATGGTGTTTCATGCCATCAAACCAAAGAGAAACTTCACAACTAACTCCATTGGATTTCTTTTCTGCTCTTCGTGCATTTAAGGCCTCAGTTAAATATACTAATGGTACCTGGCTGTTTTTAGTTGCAATACATAGAATTTGACTTTTTGGCTTTACATGCCACCTAACAAGTCTTCCTCTCTCCTCAACAAAATGGGAAAATCTGGACGTACTGTCCACGTGGGCCAGGTAGGCTGAGGGTCGTTAGTAGAATCATCAAGTTCTGTTGTGTCTGTGTGTATATATAAAAGCATAGGAATATCTAATATGAATTTGTGAGCACATTTACATAGAATGCACATGAGATTAAAGTAGCCTAGCTTTTGGGGAATTCCTAATGATTGCTCTTTCATTTTTGCAAGTATTGAAGTACATGAAAGCTGGAAAAATATAGGGCTTACTACACACGAACATCTTCAGCAAATGCGTGTTTTTGAACTTCTGTGCATATAACTGAAGGAGAAAAAACGTTTTTTTGTTTTTGGCTCTTGGTCTCTCAGTGATTTGTATCTGATCAAAATAATAGTTTTTTCTTGCCTACTTGGAAGTAGTAGAGACTCCATTGGTCTAGGAGAAAAAGCCTAATTTTTCCAAAAGGAAAGTAACAATTCTTGTTCCATGTAATTACTTTCAAGAACACAATTTGTAAATATGCTTTAGGGGCTATCTCACTGAATAGGTGGAAGAAAGTCACAGGGACTGTGACATTTTACATCAGCTGGAGAGCAGTTTTATAGGTGGAGAAAAAGCAGGTGTTGGTATACTCACTGTCTTATAGTGATAATGGAAGTGAACTTGAAACAGTGACAGAGCACTTACGAATATATTGTTGTGGGCAGTGAGTTCTCTGGAAATCAAAACTGATATCCCAGATAGGGGAATAAAGAAAAAAAGGCTTAGATGCAGTTCAGATGGGAATAATAAGAATTACAAAATAATGTTCCTGATAAATAGTGTTCTGTGTGGAGAAGTGGAAAATGAAATAAGAAATTCAAAACCTAAATACATCTCCTGGGCTGCCAAATGGTATAGGAATGAAAGGAAGAAAATTATTTTGCGTTGTAACTTTGAAATTACAAGCATGCACTTAGAAGTGCTTGAGATTTTTGAGTACTGCTTACTGCCTTTAATATTATGGCTGGCTATGTGCTTAAAAAAAACCATGCGTAGTTGTTTGCAGGATCTGGAGCTGTAATTGTAGCAGCCACTGGAGGGGCACTAACTAATGTTAGTAACATTCCGCAAGAGAGAAGGAAAACTGATTCATCCATAGAGAGGAAAGAAATTTGGCTTCAGGGCAGGCAGACTCATATTTTTCTTTCTATCAGAAGTTTAAGCTTTTTATCAGTAAGGTTTGATCTGCAGATCACAGGAAGTGAACAAAAAATATTTTTTTCAATGTTATTCAGGTATTTCAGTTTTGTTTTTACTGTGGCAAGTTTTCCTGATACTTTAGCAATGACTATCAGTAGTATTCTATGTGTTTATTTCTTTCAAAATTAGTACATTTATTGTTACTTTTGTTGAACATTTTTCTATCACGGTTAGAACGAAGAAAAGAGTAAGGCTTCATGATGGTGCTATTACTAGAACCAAGCTAAATGTTTTCATTTTTTAATGAATTTCTGGAAGAGCAGACCAGTATTGTAGCTGAGTACAGCTGAAATCAAAACAGGTGCATCACTGATCTTGTTTGTGGACTGGGAACAAATTGGTGTTTTAGCTGTGCGACTTTTTGAATTTTTCTTGGACCTCCTTTATATTTATACGGAGCTATTCCACCTCCTAATATTTCTTCTCCTTGTGCTCTCTCTTTGCAATATATGTCCAGGCTACAGTCCTTTTACTTTAGGGAGCAAAGGGCTTCCATTGAACACTATCATGGCAGAAGAGTACGTTTCTCCTTGCAACTGTATTTTCTCTACAGATCTGCATTTTCTTGGTTATGGAACAGCCAGAGCAATCTGACCCTCAGATGTGTAATGAAAATGTTCTCATGTTCACTGAGCCTTCTGTTTGAGTTGAAAGAATTATAGAGGTAGAGGTCTTCCTTTTCACAGTTATCCAAATACTTACTGGGCACACAAAATGGGAATCTCCCTGCATTTTATTGCTGCAGGGAAATGCCAATTTCTGCAGCCAAATTAAATTTTGCATATCTGGAATTTACTACAAGATATTTCATAGCAAAGTCTTTTATCAGTGGAAAAGCTTTGATTTTTGATGATTGAGGAATAAAATTTTTATTGAATAGACACTTCAACCATTTGGTTCAAAAACAAGCACAGGAGAAAAAGAGTACTAGGAAGAACTTCTTCAACAAACTGAGACAATCAAGGATAAAAATTGTGCTTTAACATTTTCATGGAGAAAGCAGACCCTTCTCCTGTCAGTTAGGATAAATGCATTTATTTTTCTTCACATTGTTGTTCTGAACAGTGTCTACAAGGACTATTCTATCCTGCCCTCTCCTATAGTTGAAAACTATTTCATTAACATCATTGCTGTTGACATTTTTATAGTTTATGACTTCTAATGCTCTGGCAGGTTGTCTGCTCATAAGTAATGCAGTCTTCCTAGACTTATTTGAGTGTAATCTTTTATAGTGCAGTACAGCATGTTACCTACTAACAAATATAAGGTAAATTAATGTGTATCTAAGTAGTAAAGAAATCCTTTCTAGAAGAAAAAAATTCCAAAGACATGAGAGAGCATGTAGCATATCATTACCAGAAAGGCATTAGATCTTTCACCGTGGAACTTGTTATTTACCAGTCATACCTTCTCCTCAGTATAGAAGTGTCATGTCCATATCCTGTATTGCATTCAGTACCTTCTGTATGAAATTCTAGTGATGGTCTGATGTTCGGAAATACTAAACAAGAGACTAAGAACTAAATGCATATTTCTCTGATGAAATTTCTTAATGTTGTTATCCCAATATAAGGGATTTGCATCCTCTAGTACTTTTTAAAACCCTTGTTGATTTTTTTTTATAATACTTTAATTCTGTAGCCTGTCCTGCTACAGAAGACCCAGTCCTGGACATGGATGTTGACTGCTCTACAAAAGCAGAGGATTTGAAGAAAGTGTTCTTTTCTTGATCTTGCTGGCTTGCAGGAGGCACCAGTAGACCACAGGTATAGGACATAGCACCCTGGCTGACACTGGTCTAGGGGTCTGCCATTTAAAACTTGAGAAGGTTGATTAGAAAAATTCTGATAAAGTAATAGACGTAACCATGTCCTCTCTTCATATTCTGAAACTTCAAAGTCAGACCAGGACATATGGTAGATACAGATCTTGCTTGTGTGTTTAAGTTTTTTGCAAGCCTTATTCATGGAGATTTCTTTAACCTTCTCCACCGAAGTAAAACAAACAAAAAAACAAAACCAAAAAACCAAACTAACATTAAATTATTTAGCCTTACATAATGAAAGGTTCTATCCTGCTAAAGGTATTTAGAAAAACAGACTGTCTCATTGGGTAGGTTTTTAACAAATCATTCTGTAGTTTTTAAACTGACAAAGGCAAAGAGCTACTGTAGTCATATATCTGACAGATTAATGAGTAAAGTACTGTAATGAAACTATTCTATCGGTTTTACCCAGTTCTTTTGTAATCAAAGTGGAAATTAGATTTGCAATCAGATGGATAAATCTAGGGCAAAAAACACCTACTCAACAAATATGGTATTGTTCTGTTTCCCAGCTGACACTATCAGTGTAGAACATAACTACAAAACCAATCTGTTCTCTGTATTGTTTTTTAATCTTTTTTTACAGAAAGCCCTTGGCATTCTTTAAACACAGCACTGGAACATTCTAGAGCTGTCAATGAATAGTTAACCCACAAAAATGTTACCTTTTTGGTCTTCTCACTTCCTTTTCATTTGGGATGCCATATTCCTTCAGAGTGACTTGAAGAAAGCTTGCATGAAGTATCTCCTGGAAAATAATTTGGCGGTTGGGGTAGACTTTTGCTTTGGCAAGCTCACCTACGTAAAAGCTGAGCACAAAGTGACTGTTAACTGACATACGAGAGCCACTCTTTTGTACATTTCAGAACTGTATTAGTCAAAGAACGAAAAAGGTTGGAAAACTATGAAGCCATCAAAAAATGGACAAAGGAAAAAGTGGATAGGCTTAAATCCAGGCTATTGCAATATCACCTGAATAGGCTGACCGTTTTTTTGACAGTTTTTTTTGAGAAACATATAGTATCAGTATATTTTTTTTAAGTATGATTAGCAAGAAGATGCATATGAGCTCACAGAAAACGTGGGGAAAGCTCACACAGCAGTATTTTTAGAGGACATTTTTTTTTTTTTAAATGCTGAAATGCATTATAGTTTACTTTGATTTAATTGGTCAGATTTTGGTCTGGAATTTTTCTGTTTTAAGGAAAAATTATTTTGGCTCCTGGAGATTTTTTTTTTATGTACCTTGTCCTTGTCTCTTAGTTTCTCTTCAAATGTTCTGGGAAGTCTGTATCTAAAACACTTGTTGAATATACAAAGTACGGTTGTTACCAGTCTTGTAACATTTGAAAATTTTCCCAGTTCCAACTTGTATTTAAAAAAAAAAAAAAAATCAGTAGAGGATTTACTGCTATCAGTGCTCCTGTCTGTTTTCTACTCATGGGTTTCTCTGTGGTCAGAGGTGAATTTACAGGGATTAGAAAATTCTCTTGGTTAATAAATTCTCAGAGAATTTGAAGATGTTCACTAAAGTATCTGACGCCTAGTAACATTCTTACCCCTCAGTTTCTATCCAAAACCTGCTCTCTTACAAATAAATAAAACTGCTAGCAAGTAACAAAATATATTTAACTTTACTTTAATGCTGTTTTATGACTAGATGCAGGTTTAATTCATCACTTGACACTGACTCTAGTCAACTATGTAAGGTAAAATTATGTGATGGTATACATAAATATTGCCTCTTCTACTTTCCTTATTTTGCGGACATTATTTTCCTGAATATCATCAATTAGAGGGTGGCAGAAAGGCACCCAAGTAATTTGGATGCTATTCCAGTTATATTCTTTATTGCTTGTTTGGCCTGCTTTCTGTTGTGCAATTCAGATTCTTTGGCATACTGTGCTCAATCTTCAATAGGAGTTGTATGGATTTAGGATTGAAACTCATGTGTCACTGCCTATTAGCATTTCTGCAGCTTGCCTTTCACACCTTGCAAATATAGAGTCAATGCGAAGTGATTGGTTCATTGTCCCTTTGTTGATAATTTTTCAGTAGATGGTAAATTTATGGGGGGGTCTGTTACAGTTTTAGTCACTTATGAGCAAATTTCCAAAATCATGCCAGTTACCTTGTTCCTTCAGAACAATGTGAAACAGATAGTCTGTGCCTCTATAAGGGTATGTAAGGGAGTGCGAATAGTGTATTTAATAAGGTACATACAGAATGGATATGTCTGTTGTTTCCACCTAGCTGTTATTCAGCAAAGCTCTGTATTACCTGTCAGAGAGCAGAGAGAGTTCCGCCTAAATATAGCGTAGGAAAAAACTAGACAAAGAACTTGGATTTTTCCTATTTAGTGTTACGAATGGACAATAGGTATTTAGCATATGTACTAAACAGAGCTTTTACATGAACAAAACCAGCACGGATCCACACAGATGCCTGTACTCCGTATGAAAATCTGTCATTTGGATGCAACACTTTCCTGTCTGTACAAATGCTTATTTACAGAACTGAGGTGTTTAACTATATCTCCATTATTGTGTTATTCACAAAGTAAAGTGGAAAATACATGATTAAAAATATGGGAAGCAATCACACTCAAAGATGAAATGCAGGCCTACAATGCATTTAGAGGATATAGCTCAGTGTATAACTTGCACATCCATTTTGTTCATTTGCTGTGCTCAGTATTTGAGATGTCCTATTGCACATTCTTTTCTTGCAAGCATAAATGCCTGCTTGAGATCTAGAGGGTGTAACTGTTGTTAATAACTGTTGTTAATTGGTGCTACACCAAGTGATTGTGAATTCACAGTTCAAATGAGATGAAAAGATTTTGTGTCCTCTTTGGAAACAGTGGAAATGCTGTGGGTGAGATTTGCTGCTTGGCAGTGGTACTAGGAATGTGAAATCCCTTCAGTTTTATATAAAACCTGTTTAAGAATGTTTATGGTGTGTAGCATCTACTTAGTTCTACTCCTAAATATGGAGTTTGCATTTGGTATTGACTTTTAAGTATCAACCTTGCTATCAGATGCACCAGTGCTAACTGCCAAAGCATCTGGATCTGTGGTAGTATGATGGTGTCCTATAAAGAGCCTCAGAAGATCGGAGATATTTCGGGGCCTAATGCCAAATTCCTGCCCAGAGTTGCCCTGGATTTTACATGTGAGCCAATGTATTAATTTCTGTTTTATTGTTCCAGACTTTCACAACTAAGGCTAAATTTCTTACACTTTTTGTAGTAGTTACTTTTGTAAATTCAAGAACATGCTTGGACTCTGACCTCTGGATGGTATCATAAGGGTTAGGAAATGTATTCTCAAAGTTTCCCAAAACAGGCTTCTGAATGCATAAAGATGTATTATAAGTTAATATATGAAAGTGGCTTAGCCACATCAGTACTTTGTCCACTAATCCTTTCCAAATTTCTGAATTTTGGAAAGAACTACTAAGATCTTTGTCCACACCTTCGTAAAACATTTTTCTTTAGCATATATATCTCGATGGGGTGCCTTTTTGATAGAGTTGTTCAGCAGTTACATTTTAAGGAGGAATGCTGCTACTCAACTAGAAACATAGAGATAATTTAGTCACCAAAGTGGAATCCACATGAGCAGTTAAATGATTCTTTAAGATACAATGTCTACACAAGCTGTCTCCTTTTCCATACTGGAATCCTAGTCCTCAGGAATTGAGGTCTGTCCAACTCTTTGTACTCCAAGATGTGGGGATGAGGGTGTCCTGGGAGCAATTTAAGGTCAGGGGACATTGCTGGTCAAACAAGGGGATGTTGCTGGTCAAACATAAAATGGTCCCATGTACATGGAACGTCATGTGCACTTGAAGTGTGGGAACAATGTCTATTGGTCCATGTCTGTATTAAAGAAGTATAATTATGGGTATGTAATTATATTCCTAAAGTTGCTGCAGAGCTCCTCTGTTGAAAAGCAAAGCTGCACTTACAAGATACACCGATGCAGACATCTGACAGTTGACAGCAGTAGTTGTATCCTCAGGTGGATCAGGACTGGTCAGGAAGATGTAACGTAATTTAACTGGATCGATCAGAACACAAATCCTTAAAACTGTTTTACAAACTCTCCCTCCCTTGTTTGCTGTTATGTATCTAAAGACATAGTTAACCCAATAGTTATCACAGAATTCTTGAGTGATAAATAATTCTAATTCTTCTAATAAAGGGAGAGTAATTTCTATGTCTAATCTAGGAAGTAAATTATTTCATCGGCTTTAAAAGCAGAATCAAACAAAGCTTTAGTGCTGTTTTCTTTTTGCCAGGTATATGGATTTCACGTTTGTTTCATTTTCTGTATTGGGAAAGTGCTATAACATTTTCCACATGTGGGAATAAACAGGTTTACTTTCCTTTTTTTAGTATTACTGTGGTGCAGCTCACAAATGATTTTCAGGGGAATACGAGTATATGAAGTGAAAAATAAAATTATTCTATCTCGAAATTAAAAACTTAGTTACTTTTCTGTCTTATAAATGCTGTGTTTTCCCAGTGGCAGAATTTGAAAGAATGGCTGTTTGTCAAAAAGATAAATGGCTTTGTATGTTGTCAAGGCATCAGTCACACATCTTATTTAATAGCACATGATTGATTATTAGTCCCCAAATCAAGAACGTCAAAGTATCTGGTTTTGTGTATGTCTAAACTGCAGAAAGTTGATCAGTTTTGTTATTTTGCTTAAATTGAGTCACTTTATCTGCTAAGCAGTTTTTACTCTGATACATGTATGTTACTCTGGGTGCAAAAATGTATCCCCCCAGTTAAGAAGTAATCCCGATCTCTGATGCCCAGGGAGTAGAAATTAATATGAGAAGACTAAATTGCATAGCATAATAGATTAAAGTTCTGCAAATTAATAACTTTTTATTTTGAAACAATTATCTTGTGAGACATCTTAAGTTAAATGCAGAGTTTTGGTGCCTCACGTTACAACGTGTAACAGTAGCTTCGCATATTTCTTTCAGAGATTTTGAAAATATGAAGATAATAAATGATGACTAATGTACACCATCTGGCTGGGGAGGGAGGGGGGGGAAGAGATTTCTTCCTGAGCAACAGGGTTTCTGCTAAGCTGATTTACTTAAAATAAGAAAGGAAATGCATTTGTTTGCTGAGAACATGAAGTTTTAATGACTTCACTGAAATTCAGTCGATAAGGGTAGCCTTTGTTTTGTACTCCATGATCAATATCAAAGCAGAGCTCACTGGTCTCTGTCAGAAAGGCAGTGTATCTTATCAGTCCTGTTGTTGCATCATATATTCAGAAAAAGATTGCTGAGACTTCAAGATTTTGAGCAATGTTAACAAAAGTGTTAGACAGCCTTTGCAGGAGTCAGCCCATGGTAAAGAGAGATGACCTAGCTCTGCATGGTATCAAATCAGTGAACAAACTACTATTAATCTATACAGCCATAGGATTAGATCCTTAGTAACACAGACATTTTTGTGCGTCGTATCTTTAGATTTACAGCTGTCATTTTTTCTCTGCTACTTTTGTGATGCAATATAGAACTAAACACAATAAATTAGAAATTGTACATAATTTCTAATATCTATTAATCTGTGCAGTTTCTTAGAACCAAAATTGTATTCTCAGCTTCTTTTAATACAGATTTTGTTTTTCAGACAGTCTTATGTATTTCCTTTTTGTTTGTTTGGTTGTCTTATTTCTTAGTGTTCCTAGTTCCATTTTTAATGAAATAAAGTATTCACTTCAAGACCTCAACTAATTTGAACAAAATAAGATGTGCAGGGATAGTTTTCTCCACTATAGAGTAAAGAAAGCAGATAAATGTGTGCATCAAACTGTTAGAACTGCAGTCTTCAGCCTGTATTTTTAAAATTATTTCTTACTGCTTTAGAGTTATTTTTACATAGCAACCCTACCTCTGCAACTCTTCCAATAATACTGAAAATGGTATGATAGATTAAACTTTATTTACTCTTGAGTAATGGTTGCTTAAGCTCTGGACATGCTAGGTGACACATGGCCTACAGATGTGTATCGGTTGCAGAGGCAAAAATTGATGTCCGTAGTGACTGGCAAGAAGTTACGGCAGTGTGAGAAGGGACTGCCAGTACCTTCCTGAGGGTGAGCAGGTTGTTAACTTTGCAGTTTGTGTTAGAACATCTGCTGGCTGCCTACTTATTAAAAAAAACCCAAACAGTCTGTAAAGAAAGCACGGCCTGCACTTTGAATATTGTTAACTACTGGGCCAAATCATTCTTCTGGCCTCTGTGGAAGACACAAGTTGTAATTTAAAAAAAAAAAAAAGTGAGTGTGAGAGAGCATGAAAGAAGAAGGAAGGAAAGGAGGAAGGGACGAAAAATGAAACACTGGAAAATAATAGGCATTTTTGGTTGTAGATGTATAGAAATATCTGTGTTCCTTTTCTCAAGGTTTTCAAGAAATCGCGGCTCTTGGATTGCCCAGTGGCTGTTGTTACAAAGCATCTTTCCCTTGTGCAATTGGCTCCGTTAATAGCATCATCCCTGGTTCTATCTTGTATCTATTATGAATATATGTTTCTAGGGGCAAATTCTGGAACTAGGCATATATATGCTTTACAACAGGGAACAAGAATGGAAGGAAACACTTCTATTCTTCCACAGAAAGGAAGGAAAACTTTTCTAGTGTTCAACATCATGTAGAACGCAGGGGCTTTTACATGTTGAATGTGTAGTGGGTGTAGGTAGTTGTACATGCCCTGAATCTATCCGTACTTTTCGCTATGATCATGAAAGAATTATCAGAATCATATCAGAATAATAGAAATTACAGAACTGTAATTCTGTGGGAGACACCTCTGGAGGTTACCTAGTCCTTCAGCTCCTAGCAGGACTGTCACCAGCACTAGATCAGGTCAGCTGTACCTTTGCCTAGCTGCATCTTCAAAAATTCGTGCTTTGAAGCTGCATATTCCTGTTCTGCACTACCCTTCTGATAAAGTTGTTTTTCTTAACATCCTGTGAACCTCCAAACCTGCAGCTTGTGGCTGTTTTCCCTTAGTTTACCATGTGCCGTTACTTCGTGTTTGGCTTTGTAGTCTTTAACCCCCTTTCAAGTAGTTGTAGTCTACTGTTAGACCTTCACTTAGCCACCTCTTTGATGGAGAGGAGATCCTCCTTGCTGGAGAGGAGATCTTTCCTTCACTAGAGTCTGCACTTTCTCAACACCCTTTTTGAACTAAGAGACCCGAAACTGTAGTAGTGTTGCAGCCTCAGCACTGAGTAGAAGTGGATAATAATTTCCCTCTATCTGCTCACCATGCTGTTGCTAATACAGCCCAATGTGGAATTTGTCTGATTTACAGTAAGCGCATATTTAACTTGGTGCCCACTGTGACTTCCAGGTCCTTTCTCAGCCCATATTGATGTGGGATTATTTAACCTGAGGTGCAGAACTTTACATTTTTTCCTTGCTGAGATTCATGTGGCTTCTATTGGTCTAGCTGTCAAGGTTTCTTATGGTCCATCTGCGAAGTGACACACACTGACCTTAAGCCCACCAGTTGGTTTAAAAAATGAGCTTGTCTTACATCCCATATTGTTTGAATAGCATGTTTGCAATACTGTTTAGGAAATAAGAAACAGTCCTGCTTCCATAAAAGGGAAATAAAATAAACAGGAACAAGACCAATTTTTTTTTTAAAAGTGATAGGGTAGAGTTGTTAGATTTGAACTGTCACATTAAAATGAACTCCAAGGGTATGTGACCATTAAGCAAGTTACACTGCGACTAGGCTAGGGCTGGTGCCTAGCCCAAATAATAGAAGAGCATTAGAACATTCTTTGAAGGGGAGCAGTGAAGGGCAAAGATGCTTTTTAGGATGGAATCTGGTAGGTTGATGGGTGGAATTGAACTACATATTTGCCTGTAATAACAGGACACTGGACATGATGACCCAAGAGGTCATCTTGGCCCAGAAGGTCCCATCCAGTCCTGTGTCCTATGTTCCCTTTATCTAAAGAAGCTGTTGAAATTTTGCATATATAAAACTTTCTATCTCTTTTGTCTCACCTTTTCTTTTACTACTATGATTTTGATATATATTTTGCCCATAGCAAATGCCAACCATAGTATTTTTGTCTTCCTTATGTTGTCTTACATTATTTATCTTTCTATATCCAAGCTGCAGACTTAGTTATAAGCAGGGAGACAGAAATAGCTGTTATTGTGAAATGTATACATGGTAGGATTTGCTTGAATTTAAGTGTTTTTGCAGTATGTTTCTCAAGAATTCTGATAATTCATATTGTAACATCTGTGGTGCTCTCTAGCCAAAGAAATCTGATGGCTTTTGGTGCACAAACCATTCACATTTCTTCTGTGAGGCCACTTCACTCTTGTTATCCAGTAATTGTTCCAGTTTATTGGTGATAAATTAGAGTGGAAGGGACAATTTTAGTCTTTAGAAGTAAGAATTAGGAAAAAAATCAGGAGAAGGGAGTGAGGAGAAGGACGATGTCCATCAGTTTCAGTGGGCTGGAAGATCTCATGCAAAATATAATGCAGCTGAGAAGAACCTGCCTTTGGTGAAGCTGTACAGTGCTTATGAAGTGTACTCAAAGCAGAGGAAAAAGGCAGGAGTATGGGACTGACCTGAGCAGAGAATGAGATCCAGGAATCCTTGCTTTGCACTAGGAGAAAACCTTACCTCTCATCGTGATCCCAGGGTGCTGCCTGTTGGAGATGAAAACCTGGAGAGGAGTATGTAGTTTATTAATAAGCCTCTACATTTATTAGGTTACCAGTGTCAGATTTATAAATGGATATATCGCATCCTATACATAACCAACCCTAAATGGCCTTTTCACAGGGAAAAGAAATCTAGCCTCCCAAATTAAAGACTTTGCACATGAGAATATAAAGATCTTTGTTTAAATCACAAACGGTCAAGGCTTGTTTTTTATTTGGTTGTATGTGAAAGTGCCAATCTGTGTAACAAATAGAAAGTACATAGTTTTGTGTGTAATGTCTGTGCTATATTTGAGTATATGATAGTAGGAGATATATGGTATGAGTATGATAAGGATTGTAATCCTTACTGATAAATTATAGTCCATACATTTAACGCTGTGTGTGATAAGTGAGCAACATCATGTGTTCCCGAACAAGTTAAAAAAAATGAATCATTCTCTTTGTGTCTCTTATGCTTGGCTCTAATATTTGCGTAGCAACAGATAATTGAAAAGTATACAAAGTGCTGAAATGATGATTTCTGAAGGTAAAAAGGAACAAATGTGTCAACTGATCTGTTTTGATAGCAGTGACTTTTGCAATTTATCCAAATGAAATATGCTATTACTATGAAATATGCTATTACTATAGGAAAAAAAAAAAAAAAAAAAAAAAAAAAAAAAAAAAAAAAAAAAAAAAAAAAAAAAAAAAAAAAAAAAAAAAAATATTGTCCAATTAGCTAGGAAAAGAGATTCAATGTATAACTCCGTTTAAAGTAAGAATTTTGGTAAAATGAAGAAACTAATGATGTTTAAAAAAAGCATTGAAACAAATCTGAAGTTGGAGCTTCAATGATACAAGGTGGTGATATATTAACTTAAAAATTCTTCAAGCATGTTAGGGTGATTTAAGGAAATTCTGGTGACATGGAAGGAAGAATAAGTCAATGTAAACTTCCATGTCAACGTGAAAAAATTGCAAGGCAGTGTAAAATTAAATGAAGACCCTCTTACATAGCTTACAACTTTTTGACTCTCCTTAGTATGGGATAACACTGTCTCAAACTCCCTTATTAGGTAGAACTCTGTGAGTCCTAATTAAATAAAGGCTGACATAATGAATAGTGAAAGTAAGTATACCACTACATAGCTTTTAAGGGTATTTCCAGGGCCCTGTTCTACAGCATTTTCTGGTTTTAATGAATGCAAAGAATCCTATTGACCTGGATGGGACTATTTGCTTAAGCAAAGGTACAGTATACTTCCATGTTTGCAGAAACAGAGCCTTTTTCTCTCACAGAATGTGAAAACAGGAAAATCTCATGCAATTATGTAATTATAACCTTGTCAGTACAGCTATCATTAAGTGCTATGCAATTAAAACCTGTAAAATAAACTGCCATGAAGTATTTATCTCCTTAGTCCTGATCAATACAACTTACCCACTTACTGCAAATTCTAACTAGTATAAGAGCTGTTAAATTACATTGTCTTTCATTGTACTTTTTTGTCTTTTACAGGAAAAAGTAGAATATGCCTTCCTGATAATTTTTACAGTTGAAACATTTTTGAAGATTATAGCATATGGATTATTATTACACCCCAATGCATATGTTAGAAATGGATGGAATTTATTGGATTTTGTAATAGTAGTAGTAGGGTAAGTAACTTATCCTTCATTATATAAAGATTTAAAATCTTCTTTACAGTCAGGTAGATATAGGTCTGTTTGGCTATGAGTAATGGGCTATGCTTGATTTCTATTCCTTTGGAGTAAAAGAATGAACTGATACGAGTGGAAGAATTCAAAACAAGTTCCTAAAAAATTTCAACGCTATCTGTGGCTGCAGGCTGTGTTGCGCAATCAGCTTTATAGTAAAAGTTCCCAGGGAATTCTGAGTTCTGCCAAAAATTTTCCTTGGTTGTTGTCTTGCAGAATCTTTTCCATCTGATTTTTTCCAAGGTGAACTGCTGATGTCTTTCCATGTGATAAAGGTTGATCTGTTTAGGTCCGTACATTGCTATGTTATTTATTCATTTATCCCTATACTGCGGTTATGCGGAGTTCATCTGTTCTATGGAGACCTCTAGGAGAACCCACGTGTTTCGAAGTGGAGGAGAGTGGTCAGGGGAGACAGAGTTAACTGAATGATTCCATGACTTTCCCAAAATCTGAGGAAAATTGGACACTTAAGTACTTTCCTTTGGGGTGCTGCACATCAGGCCCCAGGTATATATGATTTTGGCTTGCTGGGGGGAGAATGTATGCTAAAAATGCCTTCCCCCCCCGTGCGCCTTGCTGTACCAGGAAACCCTGGAGAGTTTGTTCTGCTCCTCAGAGGAGGGGCTGCTCAGGCCTTACGCAGGTTACAGAAGAGTGGAGAGTGGAACATCCACAGTTATGTTATGCACCTGCTTATGATAAATAACAAATCTGGCCTTTTTGTCAGCAACTTCGTGTCAATGGTTGTGCTAGTTCATGAGAAGATCCTACCTTCAGCTATCTAGGGAATTAATCTTGAGGCATATATTCCCCAATTCCCTATATATGGAGGAGATTATACTGAAAAAAAAAAAAAAATTTCCAGTACTGTAAATTTTGTTTACTGAAAACATTTATTGATATAGCACATGGAGAACATTATCAACATATAACTTTGTATGTTGTGGCTGGCTTGCAGAGAAGACCTTGGCATGCAGTGTGCAATTCTAATTTCATTTTTAAGTTCGAACTATTTCAAGGGTTGCCTGTAGTTGAAAAGGCCCAGAAATTAGTGTGTGCTGCTCTTAACTCACATCATTACATTGAGGGAAAAGAAAAAGACACAAAGTAAAGGAATTTGTGGTAAAGCGTTATTAAATTTGGGCAAGTATTATGAATGTATGAATATCCAGTTTATAACTGTTTGATTCTGAGAAAGTAAATGTTACTGAGAAGATTATATTTGGGCCAGTTGCTTAGCATTCAGGCAGTTTTGGTCCGGGACTAAAATTTGTGTATAAATAGATCCTTCATCAGGTCAGGTCATTCTCAACAGATTGGCCTCTGTGCCTGAAGGGGAAGCTTGGTGGGCAGGTGTGGAGACTATCACACATAAGAGCTCTATTCTCTTGCCAGGCAGTTACTTGAATAGATCTCTTCCCTCTTGTCAAGTGACCATGGAGTTACAGTAACCCTGGAGCAGTCTAATTAACATGACCTCTATCTTTGGCTGTGTCCTAAATACATGATAACTAAAAAATTTTCCATTAACTCATAAAACACTCATTATTGGAGGCTAAATCTAGTTAGGTCAAATGCTCACATTGAATCCAAGGAAACTACCAAGAAAAAGGACTACATCTTATCAAATACCTAAAATATCACACTAAGATTTAAATCCTAGCTCAAAACCAAAAGTTTTGGCATATAAACTATTGTGTAGGTTGTCATCGGTCTACCTGGAAGACAAGGTGGACCCTTCATAACACATCAAGCACTGACAAAACTGAGAGCAGTATTTTTGTTCTTGCACTCTGTGAGCAATATTTTTGTTTCTTCTTTTAAGAAGAATACAGTCCACATAAGTAAGCAAGCATGAATCCACTTATTTAATTAATACTTAAAAGCCCAGTGAAAAATTGATTTTCATATATAACCCAAGGTAGATATGGAATCACTTCCAGATCTGATTTTATTTGACTAGTTTCATTGTGAAATTTCATTAGGTATTTTAATAGCTTTGAAAGAGCTGCCATGATGTCCTACATTGGATGTATTAGATTAAATTTGCTTTGTGTGCTTTCTCAGCAGAAACTGTAGCAGTCCAAATGCATAAATCTTAATTATACCAAAAGAAATCTCTACTAGCAAAAGAGAAGCAAGTATAGAGACTCTTTTGCATAACATCAAATTTGACATTTAAACTTTGGTAAACTGTACAGGAAAATAAATGCCAATTTTAAAAGTTATAAAGGAGATCAATGGCTTTTATACCTAAATGGCTTTATAGGATAGACATAAAATGACAGAGCTGTAGACATAGCTGTGAATGCGATGTTTTCTCCTGTCTTTCTCACTTCTCTCTGAAACCAGTGAGTATGAATTACTTTCAGAACAGTCTACTGCTTGCCTGCATGCTGTGCCACGTGATTTCCATTGATTTCTGTGAAAGAATAAAGTCCTGGTAGAGAAAGCTCTCATAGCACCTTCCTGTGCCTGTAGCCCTTTAATTTTCTGAATGATGTATGGACTGACAGGCTGAAAACAGCTTCTCTTAATCTGGGACTTGATTCAGAAGTCTGTTTAATCATGTCTGCCTTTAGAGCATGAATAGTCACTCTGAAATCATTGAGATGGCTCATTTTCTTAGAATTATGCTTCTATTAAATTATAGGGCTGAAATATTAAACATCTGGATTTCTGTGGTTATAGCAGTATGTAGATTGCTGGTGTTCATTCTAAGATCTGTAGTCTTTGTGGCTGGGTTTCATTCTGGAGGAGAATGAAGCAGGATAGGGGTGGGTATTGTGCTTACTGGGGGAAGAGAAGAAAGTTTTCAATATTCTAGTTTGGGCAATCTATTAAACATTACATGATTTCTAGCAACTATCCAGCATGACAGAGTTGTGAAAACTTTTCTTGACAAAACCAAAAACCTGCATGTTTCAGGAGTCCTTTACAAGTGTGAAACATTTTTCAGGATTACAAAACTCTATTGACTTGATAATCCTTTCAGGAGAAGTTCAGTTTTGCAACTACTGAACTACAGACTCTGCAAAGGATAATATGGTTTGCGTAGTCTAGCCACAGTCTAGAAAACCATGCATCTGAAAAGCAGGTCCAAACTAAAATAAACCTAAGATTACTTTGGACTTCAACCACTTGCATCACTTTGAATTGCTGCTAGAAGTGGGAAAGAAAAAGAAAACTCTTCTTTTCCAAACTGTTCTAATGAGACTAGCTCATTTCTGCAGTGAAGAAATACAACATAATAAATGACTCATCTGGGAGTATTTTTATCCTCAAAGATATTATGTGTAAGAAACAAATCTTTTTGGTGTTATTAAATGTTGGACTCTATTTTTCATATATTCAGTTTTTGCTGTCTGTATTTAGAATATTGAACTGCAGTGTCACTTGGAGTTCATATATTCTACCAAAATTAAAACAGATGGTTTCTTGTGATTATCTATTTCATGTTCTAAAGAGAAGAATAATTCTCCAAACCTTACAGCTGAAACGTTTGAACAAAGAAGTGGCAAAGTAGCTTCATTTACTTAAAAATAGCAGATTGTGTATATAGGCAGAATGTTAATTTATTGGATACTGTGTGATCATCGCGCTCTGGAGGGATTAGAAACTCTTGCACTTCATAACTCTTCCTGTCATGATTTAATGTGTAAATATACCTCTCATTTTGACAGCTGAACAGCTTTTCAGAATTATCTGCTGTTCAAGTAATTTCCTAATGCCTTTGATTGCATGGTAAATGGATGGTGATGACCTTACCCTTCATCTCATTTTCTAGATTATTTAGTGTAATATTGGAACAATTAACCAAAGAAACAGAAGGTGGCAGCCACTCAGGTGGCAAACCTGGTGGCTTTGATGTCAAAGCCCTAAGAGCCTTTCGTGTATTGAGACCTCTCCGGCTTGTATCAGGAGTGCCCAGTAAGCTCTTTTCTATTTAATTCCATTGGAATGAATAATGTAACTGATCTGGTTATTTAACTTTCTTGTTCCAGACACTAACAGAAATGAGATAATATGAAGTTGACTACTTTTGTTATCTGGTTATGTATATCAAGTGAGTTTAGAGATGAATGATACCCTATTTCAAGTTGAATGAAGGATTGTGAATTCATTCAGTGTATGATCTTCTTACACAGTTCAAAAAGCAGACGGGAATACACTTCCTTTTTAGAAGCTTTATATAAAAGTAAATTACATGTTAAAATGCAAATACACCAGAAAAAAAAATTCCGATTTTTTTTTTTTAATTCCAAAACCCTGCAGATCTGAAAGTGTAGGTGGTCCTAAAATAGTTTATATGTTGGTAAGTGTATGCCAAAGCACGTTACAGATTTCATATTTCCTGCCCCCTCCAATGCACATGAATGCCTTCTGTTTATCTCAGTAGAGCTAACAGATAAATTAGGAAACTTGAAAAGTAGAACAATATTATTTAAAGAAAGCAATTGAATTTTCTGATAATCTTTCCTGTTTTTTTTAAATACATTATTAATTACTAAATCTATTTGGGCTGAATAAGAGGTTCATGGCTTACAATTTGGCTCTTTCCAAGACATTCAAAAGAAGAATCCTGATGCTGTGTTTACTGTATCATAGTCTGTTACATGGAAATGATCGTGATGGTATATATTTAGCAAAAGAACTTCAGTGAGGAAAGAAGTAGTCTTATCAAATGTCAGAAAGGAAGTCTGTTAAAATAAAAATGAGCCATATTTTGTTCTCATTGGTACTGTGGCAGCTTCATTAGTCTGGGATTTACTTCTTTTGGTAAGACCCAAATTTGGCTAAATATTTAATTAAGGAGAAAAGAAAAGAAAAATAAAGTAGTTCTGAAAGTGATGTGAGGGGTAAATGATGAAAAAGTAAGTTTGTTCAGAGTAAAAATGTGTTTTCCCAGGTAACTATACTCTATTTCTCTCTCCAGACCAAAAATACAGTTCTGTAATTGGCTGAGTGTACACTTTCTGAGGACTTGCCACAAAGTTGTGGTTGTAGCACAGAACTTTTTAAAGGTCATATAAAATGACCTACAGCCACATACTGACTACATGCCCTTTCTTTCTAAAAAGCCATAAATTCTTGTGACACATTTCAAGCATTGACTTCTATGGCATAACCTTTATTAACAGAGGAAATAATTAGACTTTGACACAAAGTTTTATGTTCTTACAAAGTATTTTATGTTACAGAACATTTTGTGGCTCTGAGCAGTAGAATTTTTTTTTAAAACTGATTCGCTCTGCATGCCTGTATCATTAATTTCTAATAATGTGTAATTATAGAAAATTCGGTAAGGCAAGACATAGAAGTCTGGTTCATATCTTGTATCTCCTTTTTTTCTTTTAGGTTTACAAGTTGTCCTGAACTCCATTATAAAAGCCATGGTCCCCCTCCTCCATATTGCCCTTTTGGTATTGTTTGTAATCATAATCTATGCTATTATAGGATTGGAACTTTTTATTGGAAAAATGCACAAATCTTGTTTTCTTATTGATTCAGGTAAGTCATGAAACTGTTGACTAAAATAAGGGATTAATTTTGTTTTATTCCAATCTGTGGGATTTCAGTTTGAAATAGAACATGGGCCAAAGCACTAGAACTGTTGTAACCCCAATTTTTACTGTGGTTCATAATTTTAGGAAGAGTGCATTACATTTAAACAACAACAGTGCAAACTAGTTAGAGACTAGAACATGCTCTGAATAGGTTTTCATTTCTGAAATGTGTAACTGAAATGTCAGTAGTGAAAATAGTAAGGGTGACTGTTCACAAGGGACAACTCAGTAGTTTTTTCTAATCTCTGATTACTGAAGAGCTAGCTAGTCCTATTCCAGGGAAGATATACTTTCCTGAGTTCACAATCTGGCAGTGTCTCTCCTTCCAAGATTGTGGTAGTGTGGTAAGAAGTGCAGTTCTGAAATGACTGATGAAAGAAAATGGTGTTCCTCTGTCCAGGTGAAATGATGAAACCAAAGTGTTTTGTTATGGGAGAATTTTGAAGGAATTAAACATCATGAGGGAGTAGCTGATGGCTAAGGGTACGTTTCTATCAGCTAAGTAATGAAGTAGACTCTATGTGTCTAAAAAGATATGTTGTATTACTACATGCTTCCTTCCAGTGCTTAATTACTTGAGCTCTTTTATACATTCAGTTTTGATTAGCCTATTTAAGGCTGTAAGGCCCAGATGTGAGAGACACTAAAAGCTGTGAAGCTCCCACAGATAGCCTTTCTTGGTGTTTCTCAGCTTGATACCTGGATTTACCTTCCAACAGGGTTGATACTTCTTCGTGCAAAGAGTTAACTCACAAAAATTTGAGAACGGAAAGGTCTGAGGTTTTTTGGTCAATTTTCAGATATACTAGTTGAAGAAGATCCAGCACCTTGTGCATTCTCAGGGAATGGACGTCAGTGTGTCATGAATGGCACTGAATGTAGGGGTGGATGGGTTGGACCAAATGGAGGCATAACCAACTTCGATAATTTTGCATTTGCGATGTTGACTGTATTCCAGTGTATAACCATGGAAGGATGGACTGATGTGTTATACTGGGTAAGTTCATAAATCACTGAGCTTTGTTTACTTTTAAACAAGCTTCAATGTTCAAGTGAGAAATAAGCTGTGCTTTACAATACCGTC
>NW_008824111.1:1422563-1430347 GCF_000699105.1 Pygoscelis adeliae | reverse complement strand
AGGAAATCTCGGTGAGTTTTGCAGCAGATGAGCTCAGCTGCATACTTTTTCCAGTCACAGCATCTTACTGGACTCCTCAGGCTAAAAAGACATTTTAGAAACAAATTTATTCGTTGCTCATTTGAGTTTTTTTTTGCCTATTCCGTTTGGATAAGTGTAATATTACATTTATGTCCTTTGGACTAGCGTTTTTTCGTGCAAGCCTACAGTTTTTAAGTATGTCATTTCTGATTAAGCTTAAAAGCTCTTTTTGCAGTATTCCTGCAAAATATTTCACAATATTAACATAAATTAGAACAAAGCAAGCTCTCAACTGTCATTGCTTGCCATGGGGACTGCAAATCATTTGTTAACCATTCAGAAACAACAAATCACAAGAGCTGTGAGCCTGACATTGTCTCCGTAGAAGCAGGAAAAGGTTTTAAAAAAACCTAACTCTGTAAGTCCCCACCTTTAAATGCTACTCTAGCATCAGATATGGAACCTCCACAATCTTACAACATAGACAGCTGGTCATAGACTGGGAAACTGAAGATATGTTTAGTCCTGATTTTACAAATGAGAAGGGAGGAAAAAGAACACAAGATTTTTAAAGGACTAGGGTCACCTAAATATACAGGTAGACATTTCTCTGCCTAACCCCATTCTCATCTAAGGACATCACATTTTTTTGTCAGTCTTTAAGCACCTAAATATATGATGTGAGTGATTTGTCCAAGGTCATTCAAGAAGTCTGTGACAGAACCTACCTACCATAGGTGCTGAAAATTAATGAGAATATTCTGTACTACTTGGTACTCAGCAGTAAGTCTTTGCAGCAATTAGGACCTTATAACAAATATAATTCTAACAGTTCAAATATTGGAAAATATTTATGAAAGAAGAGAACTGATTACTAGTAAGGATCACTATTAGCAAACTGTTAAGAATGGATGAGCTATCTCAAGATGTATCTTACTGGAACTATACTCTAGGTTATGTTGCTCACAGCAGCTCACATTTAGAATTTCTTTGTTTGTCTGGCCAAGTGGGACTATTTACTAATAGCACATCTGTTGTGGAGTATTGGATGCAATTAAGGATGTAGTATTACCACTTAATTTTGTGTGGTCATTTGTTGCAAATCAAGGTGAAATATGCTGTTGCTAAAAAATAACACCAGAGTGTAATCTCAGATATATTCTATATTCTAGTATCACAGATTTTGAGATGTTTTTAAGATAACGTCGCTGTTAAAGATAATTAAGATGGTAAGCTGGCATTCTTCTAGGATTGAAGGACAAAATTTGGCAAAATATGAATTTCTGCTTCCACTGTCTGTTATCAGAGATATAAAATCGGCTATAAACATGCAAACCTTCAATACTAAAGAGTCTAACAATAATGCATAGCTACACATAGGCTAATGTATTGTTTCTCATAGTGTAGGTTTATCAGCTCTTTGGGTTTTGCTCTCCAACTCCTCCTAATTTTCTCAAAGAGACTGTGCGAATGTAGAACTAGTATGTGCTTTATATGATTTGTGTTTGTGATGATGACAGTTATTTTTATCCCTCCTGAAAGAAAAGGGAAGGTTTGCCATGATTCTCTAAAAAAACCAAACACATTTAATACCTTTCAAGGCAAAACTATGCCCACATTTCAGCACTTCATAATTCCTCCAACTGTCACCAATTTTTGCAAAGAAAAGTAATGTAAAAACTTTGTGGAGTTACTGTATTTAGAATATGATTGTTATAAAAGGTATAGAAACAATTTAAGCTGAGTGGCTCAGTATTAAACATTTTTCCCCTGTAGAATTAATGAGCTAATTGATCTGATGCGTCTTAAGACATCTTTGTAGAGTCTCCATTGACAGCACAAAAAATAAAACCACTAAAACAGGATGCTGAATATTGTCATGATCAGACAAAATACAAGGCATAAGAAAATTAAAAACTCAAAAAATTCAAAACTGCACGAGTTATTTTATTTGTTTCTCTATAATGAGTTCTCGATGTAGAAGATATTTACAGGTACATAAATGTCAGTTTTCATTTTATTACAAATGATACTGGGATAATTAGACAAGCAAATATTTATTGATCTAGTGAAATATAATCAAAGTCAGATATTCAAGTGGCTTTGGAACCTGTCTTAACTGACGTTTATATAATTATAGATCTGGATTCTTTCTATCTGTAGACCAACGAATTGTCCATTGTCAAACTGATGTTACTTGCTGAGGACAAGAGAAATGACAATTTTTATGTTTTAATTTTATCCCTGGATTAAGCTAAGGTAGATTTAGCTATTGCTAAGTAAAAGTTGGAAAATATCTTGATTTAATTGCAAATTGTGAAAATATTAGGGGTATACCAGATTGTAATAAAAATGTCCAAAGAGTCTAAGGAAACCATTTTAGCTAGAGGTGATTGGGTTTTGTGAGTTGCTTTTTACTTAGAAATCTGTTGATGATAGACAGACTGAATGAGTTTTATACAAAATGTAAACAAATAAAACCAAACCCACAAATATTAGAAACTGCACAAAATTCTGATTTCCATTTGGTCGCTGTGTGAACAGTAAAATTAACTATGTAGGCTTATCTCGCTAGCAGGTGTAATCTGAGTGGGTGAAATACGTGCAATATTTTGCATCATGTTATGTGGCATTCTGTTAGCAAGAATGACAGCTGAAAATGACAGCTTCCAATAACATGCACTAGGACAGCTTGTTATCACCTGGTTAACAACAGTAAACTCGGCTTAAAAATTCTCCAAGCATCGATAATGATTTTTCTCTTAAGCATATCTATTTTAGATTGAGGGCTTGATCCTGCTACTGCTAGGCACCCTTCAGATCCTGGTGACTCACATGGGCATCCTGCTGCTCACCAGTTTTCATCCGAATCCCATATGTCCTATTATTTTTTAGAGTGTCTTCATCTGGCTACTTTTCTCTCTCTAACTTACATGTAACTCCCTGGATAGCATGTATTACATGTTTCATCCACAAAAAAAATGACACTCCTTAGTGCGAAATGCTAGACTTAACTATAGAGGTTAAGGGGTAGTGTCCTTGTTTTCACCAGCCAGTGCAGCATATGTGTTCCCAGATTGTATAATATGTTCGTGGCTGCACATCTGTACATCTTCTCCATTTGTATCAGGACTGAGTTTACTCCCAGTCAACAGTCCTTTCTGTTTGCTCTCTAGCCCTAGCTGAAGGTTTATGCTGTTAGTTTTGGATCCCAGTGCAGTCCTTGTTATTGGCAAAGTGGCAGCCTCTGTGCGTCCAAGTTTTTAATGCTCTGGCTCACAATCTAAAGCTGAGAGCATAGTATTCTTTGCCTCATTTTCAGTTTATGCTAGCAAGCACTCAAGAATTACAAAATCTGAGTCTACATTTGCATATCTGGCTCTAGATTTTTTCCATGTCTTTCAAACATTTAGATTTATAGTCTATTAATGGCAAACACGTATTTTGTAAATTGCTTTTTATTTTTAGGTATTTCACTTGATACATAGGAACACACATAATGAGCAGCAGTACTTGCCAGTAAAACCTCCAATTTTCCCATGAGTACCAAAATTATCACATTTAATTCTTCTTCTTTTCACCATAGTGAAGTTATCTTGAGTTACTACACTTGAATAATCTACACTGACACTACTGTAACTTGAATGAGAAATGGGCAGGGCCTCTGTGTACCTAAATTATATACTTCATTAGCTGACAATGGGTAAAAATAACAGAAGGTAGAAATTGAGGTCTGTTCAGATACATCAAAGCAAATTAGTAAAACTGAAGCAAGTGTCTTGCAAGTTAAGGTTTAACTTGAGAGAGTCACTTATATGTGTCCTACATGCAACTTTATAGCACGGTTTACATACAGAAGACAAGGGCCAAATTTAGAGGTGATTAAGTAATTATGAGACTCTCTAGGTACTGTAACAATTTTTCACTTCTCCAAGGGATATATTTCTCTTTAGGCCTACCTTAATGCCCAAGCCATGGAATTCTGATTTTCTAGTTGTTAATGAGCTGAAATGCTTAACAAAGCAGTGGTCTCTGAGTTCACATCCCACCAGTTGTATCTCAGCTCGTTTCTGTGTTGGCAGAACAACAAAGTTGAGCCTGGCCAAGCGGGAGAATGTCAGGGAAATCTGTGCTTTAACTCCAGAACCCAGATAAGATTGAATATAAAATTACATGCTTTTACAAGCCAGCCTGGAGGCTGCTATGCTTCAAGCACAGCCTGTTTTAAGTCAGCTTTAAGTCCACTTCAGCCAACAATATCCCAGGACATAGCCTTTGAAGCTAGAAGGCTTTGAAAAGCTGTCTGGTATCCTCTAAAATGAGTAGAATAAATAGCCTGTGATCTGAGGCTTTGTGAACCTACGTTGTATGCTTTGAAGAATGCAGGATTAGTCCCACCTAACAAAATACTGATTTCTGAAGGATTTTTACACCTGTCAAGAGACTGAGTTTGTCAGTCTTAATAATTTTTAAGATGATGAGGTAGATTATAGGTAACAATAAATAAACCCACAAGTTATGTGTCTATTGGAATGTTACAAAAGGAGGAAGGTAAAATTGAAACCTAGGGAAACTAAGAAACTTAAGAAATTAAGCAAGTTTGAAACATTGTGGAAAATAATTCAAAATAGGTTCATGCATCAGCGCATTGTATCTGTAATAGTACAAATGAAGAATTAGAGGTGTTACCGCATTGCTTTATCATTATCCCCAGTTAGGGCTTAGATTAATTGATACATACAAAGTGCTTGCAACAATTTTCAGTAAAACAGTACCAGGTGTACAGAGAAGTAAGATCTTGATCTGCACGCAATTGCATATGGGGATTTTACTCACAATTACCATGGGCAGGAATAAATGACACATTCTAATGATTTCTAATAGATGTTTTAGATCGGAGTGTGCCATCTGCTGCTGTGAAATACTAATGGTTATGTCTGCTGTAAATTTGGCTTTCTCCCTATTTCACTTCAGAGTCTTGGGCTCTGATCATCTACACTGCATTGTAATGACAGTTGACTCCAACTACAACACAGCTAACAATAATTCCCTCCAAATGCCACATGAGGCAGTTTCAGACTGTACCAAGTCTGTCCTATCAGCTCAGGATAATTCTTCCAGACTTTGCAGACATATACTCACAAACATATACATGTAAATATAAAGAGCCAAATATACAATTAAAATTAATTATTCTCCACCAATTTAACTTGCATAGAGTAACTTGTCTCCAGATCTGGTAGCATCAACAAATGGGCCTTTCTACAAGGACTTTTGAACTGTTAGTTACTGCGTCACTCATGAAGGGGATAGGAAGAGCTTCAGACCTCAGTTCAAAATTCTTTTCAAAGCTGCTTAAACATACAAATCTAATTTAACATTTATATGAAAGGAGTAGAAATGCCAGAGTGTAGCCAAAAGTGGCATCTCTGGAGAATAAGCGTTTTTAAACACTTATCTGAGTAGTACACATCTACCGTTATGGTGAAACAATTAAGTGATACAAAAAATACTTTGTCCTTCCTATCATCCATCATCTCATCTGTCCTCTGGTTGACGTGATGGACAAACTAACTAGAACCAAAATCCAAATAGTAAGACTAGATCTGGAAAAAGGCACAAAGAAGGGTAAGAAGGATGGTACTTGGGGGTGTCTTTGCAATAGGTGTTACAGATGCTAAAAGCTTAATGGACTCCAAAAGAGATGGGAGAAGTCCTTTGAGAGCCATTAAATATGACACATCCTTTGTTATAGTACATCCCTGAGCCACAGAGGGTAGGAGTCTTGCAAGACTTTTTGCTGAGGATTTGAGATGTGATATCTCCTAGATTTCCTGGTGTTACTTTAGCATAATTCAGGGGCTTTTATTGTTTATATTTCTTAGTTGCAACTTCCAATGCATCTGGAATTTGAGTCTTCGTAACTCCTTATTCTGCACTTTGGGTGAGAAGTTAGCACTAATCCTTTCAACTCAAAATACCTTGTTTCTGAGGATGGAGATTTTCCTGTGTTCATATATTAACCAAGCTCTGCCTCAATTTTTAATCAGAAGGCAAATTGACTCCTTTAATCTTTCTTTAATTGAAAGTTATGGAAAATGCCACTTGACATGCATGAAATGAGCAGTGAAGTTTTCCAAAAGGAAAGGACTTTTTTTTATGCTTTCATCTCTGGTATTAATGCAATCAGAAATATCACTTAATGAATAGAAATTACAGTGCATTACTTGAATAGAGTTTAATTGTCTCTAGAATTAAATGGTAAAATTCTTGAGTAGATGTAGTTTCAGGCTGTTGCTTTTAGGAATTCAGTCTTCGATTAGTGCCAAGATGTCCTACTAGATTAAGGGTTCCTGAATTAGGAATGCTTTTGAATTAGTTCAGCATCTGCCCAAACCAAAGCATTTCTTCTAGCACTGGTTAGCTGCAGTTTCCAATTTTTACATCACAGGTCATTAGGCCTAGATAGATTAGCCTAAAACATTGGGCTTAAAATCAAACTGCATAAATGACAAGGATTTTTCTTCATATGTTACACACTATAAAGTGAATGAAGGAAATGCAAATCACAGTTGCCTATGCTAATAGAGCCTTTAGGACAGAGCATGGAAATTTCAGCTGTGCCTCTGGGTTACTAAGTTAGCACAATGCCTGGCTTCTTGAATATGTTCTCTTTGTGAGCAAAAAGTATATCAAGGTGGATTGCAGTGATTCCCAGAGCTCTTTTTTCTCAAAGTAAAATTGCAAACATTAATCTTTCAGGTTTCTCAAAAAGATGTGCAGCAGGAAAATATTGGCATTAACACCAGATGAATTTATGCCTTCACTCTGAACTCTGCTGACTTGCAAACAACTGTTTGCTAATGGTATAGTTCAATTAGAATCATAGAATCATTAAGGTTGGAAAAGACCTCCAAGATCATAAAGTCCAACCGTCAACCCAACACCACCATGCCCACTAAACCATGTCCCTAAGCGCCACATCTACACGTCTTTTAAATATCTCCAGGGATGGTGACTCAACCACTTCCCTGGGCAGCCTGTTCCAATGTTTAACCACTCTTTCAGTAAAGAAATTTTTCCTCATGTCCAATCTAAACCTCCTCTGGCGCAACCTGAGGCCATTTCCTCTCGTCCTGTCGCTTGTTACTTGGGAGAAGAGACCAACACCCCCCTCGCTACAACCTCCTTTCAGGTAGTTGTGGAGAGCCATGAGGTCTCCCCTCAGCCTCCTTTTCTCCAGGCTAACCAACCCCAGTTCCCTCAGCTGCTCCTCATAAGACTTGTTCTCCAGACCCCTCACCAGCCTCGTTGCCCTTCTCTGGACATGCTCCAGCACCTCAACGTCCTTCTCATAGTGAGGGGCCCAAAACTGAACACAGTATTCGAGGTGCGGCCTCACCAGTGCCGAGTACAGGGGCACGATCACTTCCCTACTCCTGCTGGCCACACTATTTCTGATACAGGCCAGGATGCCGTTGGCCTTCTTAGCCGCCTGGGCACACTGCCGGCTCATGTTCAGCCGGCTGTCGACCAACACCCCCAGGTCCTTTTCCGCCAGGCAGCTTTCCAGAATAGTTGAGGTTGAAAGGGACCTCCAGAGATCGCTTAGTCCAAACCCCTGCTCAAAGCAAGATCAACTAGAGCAGGTTGCTCAGGACCATGCCCAGTCGTCTTCTGAATATCTCCGAGGTTGGAGATATTGTGCTTTTCCGATTCTCTCCCCCATCCCACCTGGGGGGGGGGGGGGGGGGGGCGGCGGG
>NW_008824111.1:1369133-1421512 GCF_000699105.1 Pygoscelis adeliae | reverse complement strand
GCCTGCCCCTTCTTCCACAAGTGGTAAACTCTCCTTTTTAGTCCCAGCAAGAGCTTCCTGTTCAGCCAGGCCGGTCGTCTTCCCTGCCCGTTCCTCTTATGGCGTATGGGGACAGCCTGCTCCTGCGCCTTTAAGACTTTCTTCTTGAAGAACGTCCAGTCTTCCTGGACCCCTTTGCCCTTCAGGACTGTCTCCCAAGGGACTCTCAACCAGCGTACTGAACAGGCCAAAGTCCGCCCTCCGGAAGACCATGGTTGTGGCTTTGCTGGCCCCCCTCCTTACTTGACCAAGAATTGAGAATTCTACCATTTCATGGTCGCTAAGCCCAAGACGGCCTCTGACCACCACATCTCCCACCAGTCCTTCTCTGTTTGTAAACAGCAGGTCGAGCGAGGCACCTCCCCTGGTAGGCTCACTTACCAGCTGTGTCAGGAAGTTGTCTTCCACACACTCCAGGAACCTCCTAGACTGCTTCCTCTCTACTGTGTTGTATTTCCAGCAGATGTCTGGGAAGTTGAAGTCCCCCATGAGAACAAGGGCCAGCGATCGAGACACCTCTGCCAGCCGCTTGTAGAATGCTTCATCTGCCTCTTCATCCTGGTTGGGTGGTCCTATAACAGACTCCCAGCAGGATATCTGCCTTGTTGGCCTTCCCCCCCATCCTTACCCATAAACACTCGACCGTATCATCATCACAATTGTTGAGCTCTAGACAATCGAAACACTCCCTAATATACAGAGCCAAGATGCAGAGCCAAGTTAGATGCAAAATGCTTTTATATGTATTTGAAATTTAATCAGAATGTTTGCTCTTATCAGCTGTTGTTAAGAAAATACTTTACCTGTATCATATGAATAATTTCTATGAAGCAAACTCAATTCTAAAGTAATAAAATAATTATGAATATGCATTTTAAAAAACCATTTAGTAAATTTTATTCCTAAACCTTAAGGCCAGATACCTACAATTGAAAAAAGATGCAAAGAGCAACATACACTGGGACAAAACAGAAATTCAGTCTGGGCAATAGGGTATTTTACTAAATACCTGAGCATCTTCATTGTTAAGACTTCTCAAATGTTAGGGGGCTTGCTCTGAGGGAGTGGGAATGGATGATAAAAAAACCCCAAACCACAACTGATCTCCTTGGCATAGGCACCTGACATGCTAAGTATTGCTAGAAGTATTGCACAGGAGACTAAGTTTAAGTAGGTCAGTAGAATGGCAACATTATGAAAGACTTTATTTTCCATATGCATATGCTGTTGCAGAATTGGACTACAGAAACTTGGGATCTTCTAAAATTGAAGGTAGTGATCCCAGCCTTTATGAATGGCTATAACCCTTCTCCATTTTAATTTCTCCAAAACGTAGTTTTATTGAAATTAAAAGGAAAAAATCCAAATACAGACTTAGCAGTTTTCTTTTTTTCCTAGCAAGTCTAAGTAATTTTAAGTTTCTTTTCAATACCTTAGTTCAATTACTAAAGCATTTTAAAAGGTGATACATAGAGAGATTATTTTAAAGGATGCACGAAGAAGTTGTATAAAATAATCTTCTCTGGTTACTTAGAAAGTTTGTTTACTTTAGTTCGTATAAAGTGACATTATTACAGATCACCATTGAAGAAAAAGTGCCTATGGGCCTTAACCTGCAAAGGCTTAATGCGTGTGCTTATATCTAACCATCCATAGGGCCACCTTGCAGAAACTGAGATTATGATACATTTTTAAAAGATAGAGGAATAAATAAAATAAGTAGTACAGTTTGAAAAACGTTTGTTCCCATGTTTAATATGTCTAGTCCAACAGAGATGTAAAGGACAGGAGTCAAACTTGACTATCAATAAAGCTCAAAGCCTAATCACAAATTTCAGATACAAGAAACGCAACAGCATTCACAGAAGAGGAAAAAGGTTTGCCCAAAGATTGTTCTACAAGGCCATATCCAGTCTCGAATGCTCATGGTATTTTTATTTTCTGCTGAATTTTCATGGCTAAAAAGCATCTTAAGAAGAATCTAATGCAAACTTGTCAGTATAAACAAAAAAGCCAGAATAATTCCTCTCCCACAAAAGACCTTTCCAAGAAGTTCCAAGCCAGAATTATTGTTGTAACTTATCAAAATGTCTTTTTGCACCTGAATGCTACACAGAAGAACAATTTCCCTGTGTTTTAAAAAGACTGTTTTTCTGAATAGGCCTTTTTAGTTTTCCATGGTGGTTTAAGTCCATCTTATAGGTATATTGAGTTCGCTAAGAATAGACAGTGGAAAAGGTCTTTATAGAAAAGCTTGTGTGAGTCTGTAAAGAGTGTTTTTAAAGCTCAGTTACTTAAACTTTACTTAAAAAAAAAAAAAAAAAACACCAAAAACAAAACAACCAAACCAGTAACAACTTTTTAAATGCCACTTAACCTTGATCTTGATACAATTTTTGTTCAGAAGTGTTCCTGGAATATTTCCATGTTTCCACTAGCTTTCTAAAATTTGATTTCAGTTTTTCATTTTCCTAAAATTGTGTTCATGTTTTTACACAAATTCATGCTCATTTATTTTTTAATTAATTAATCTAATTAATTTAAAATGTCTGCATCCAACTGTAGTATTTCAGGAGAAACATATTGAAATTCCATGTCACAGAAAAAATAAGATTGCTTCTACTGTTGAGATACATATTACTGTTTCTTTTCTCAAGGGATCATTCACGTAGCTAGGATATATATGAACTAAAAATCCTAATATTTCAGTATACTTTGTAAGCATCATTTTAATTAGTGAGATCTGAAATTTAGTTCATGTTCTAGGTGTTGAAGAACAGAACTGTTGCAGTGCTCCATTTATGTTTGATAATATTTTTGATCTGAATGCTAGGTTCACTCAGTATTTTCTTTTAGAATATGTGTTAGAAATGCAAAGTGAATGTGGCCAGTGCCTTCTTTCTTGTATTGTTCTTCTTTGAATACTGAAGGAATGTATAGAATGCTATCTCACCTGAATGATTAAATTCTCTTTTTCTCTGACTCTTCACTGCTGTTACTATAGTGATCTGCTCTATAAGATCATCTTATTTCTTGCAGATGAATGATGCTATGGGATTTGAATTGCCATGGGTGTATTTTGTCAGTCTCGTCATCTTTGGGTCATTTTTCGTACTAAATCTTGTTCTTGGTGTATTGAGCGGGTAAGCATACACCTTTTTGATCATGAAGGCAGAGTCCTGAATTCAGTTGCCATGAACACACAGGTTATCTTATACAGGTGAGACTTCAGTTGTGGTGACATCTTTTAATAAACCTCTATTTCTTTCTCCTCTAATTAGAACAGAAACAGTCTTCTGTAGCTATCATATAAATAACATACAAATACCAAAATCAGAGTTTAAACGTACAAGTATATATTCTTCATGTCCATATTTGTGGCAAAAATATAAAAAGGACTAATAATTATTCTGCACTTATTTAAATGTCATTTTAATTCATCTTCTAAGGCATCACATCTGCAACATAATTTGGGTAAGTAAAGAAATTAAACAAATGTTCATTGATTTTTTTTTTTTTTTAAGAACTGAATAAGCCATAAACTTTCAGTGTTGAAACCTACGTGATCTGGCAGCTGCAAAAAGGACTCTGCTGTTTAATGAATGACTGAATCATAACTTATTTCCTTACATTTTACAGGTAAATGATGCAATAGGATGTGAATGGCCATGGATCTATTTTGTTAGTCTTATCATCCTTGGCTCATTTTTCGTACTTAACCTGGTTCTTGGTGTACTTAGTGGGTAAGCAGTTGAGTTAACATTGTGTATGCTACTGCTACTTGTAAGATGGCCTCTGCATTTACTCAAGCTTCTCAGCAATGGCTTTTTTGCATGCAATTGAGATTCTTGTCATCCTACCAGTGTTTGCTCTTTTGACTGAACTGTGTGATTCTAGTGCCTGTATCTGTCTGACATCACGTTCACCATGCTTGCCAAAAATATTCATTAAATGAGGCACTAATCTCTTTATTCTATAATATTCCAGCAGGGAGAAATGTTATTTTGCACACAGAGATGGGCAGTGTACCTGTACAAATATTCTCCTCTATAGTTACAGACAAGTGTCCTTTTCTGAAAGCCCAACTTTTGCTTTTGTTCAAATATCCATAAAGTAATTGAAGTGTTATTTGTGTTTACCAGTCATGTTGCAAAATATTTTTAATGGGTGCTTCAAGATCTGTCTTACAGAAAGAGTATGACTAGGTTACCTTGACACAAAGTGTTTAGTGCTTCACGCATTGTAGAGCTGTGTACTGCTGTGACAACCTGCACCAGCAAGCTGATATATTTATCAATAATCAAGAATCAATTTACTATACTTGTCAGTGGGAGTTGTCACAGCTTTTTGTTGGTTTGTGTACTCCAGACTCCAGCCAGGAACTAAAGTGGTGTCAGTTGTAGCTGTATAATGTGGTTTAAAACTGTAGTTTATGGCAACAGTTTGCAAGGTTTTCCTTTTACAAAGCTCCCTTACTAAGGTTACAGCCCCACTTCCTTTGTAGTTTCCTGGTTTCTAACACGCTTGAGCTTGGGAAACTCCAGTTTATGGTGAAGATATTTTCTGATAAATAAATAAAAGATCCTGCTAGCATTTGAATGCTAAAAGAAAATGATTATAACTGTATGTATTAGCTTTTAGTTATACCACAGACGATACTGTTCTGGCAATCTTAGGCAGCTGTGCCATCTTTATTAGCCAACAGAAAAATCTCTCTTGCATAGAAAGCAGCCTGACACCATAGTTGATGGTGTTACCAGACTGCTGATTGTGTGTGCAGCCCTATTCATGGCTTTGCCATGTTGTACGTTAGTTTTGGAAGGAGTTATAATGCATTATTATATTCCTGGAAATCAGACAATCAAACAAAATTTCTAGTTGCTGATATGATAACTATGTTATGAGAGCATTTTTATCTGATCAATGATTTTACAATGTGTTTTTTAAAATCATAAGTCATTATCTGTGATAGATTACTGTTGCACACAGGAAACTAGGGAAAGCATAGTTTTACCTTACTGTCAGAATCACTTTACAAAGCAGATGTTTAAAAGCAAAGAGATAGTGCTAAAAACACATTGCTGATTTTTAGTTTTCATCTCTTCCTTCCAAGACCTACCCTGTAAAGTCTGGTTTATACAGTCGTATCGGCTTTGTTTTGTTCAGGGACAAATGTGTAAATTGTTGCAAAACTAAGAACCTAGCTTTCATGTCACAGCCATGCTGGACAAACAAAATAAGAAAGAGAAGGACAGATAAATGAGGGTAGTTGCAGTGCAGTTTATTTCTTCTTTTGATACTGTTACCTAACATTGCTGTGTGACCAGACTTCCCACTGAAGTCATTAGAGGATTAGGTTTTCACAGTTCCTTTCCTTGGCCCTTGAGAAGGTTATAAGCAGCAATTAGTTTTCTTCCTGTTGTGTGAAGGAGTCCTGTGGTAACAGTTAACTAAATATTCCCATTTTCCCTTGCATGACTCGAATTATTATTGGTTTCAGATTTTTATGTTTTTAAAAATAAGTTGTGGGGAAAGTAATGCCAGATTTGGTATTTTGTTGCACATGTTCGTTTCTTCTACTGAAGCCTTGGAAATTTAGAAAGACCCTCACAGCTAAGCTTTACATTTGATTTAATACATTTAAAATACTTTTTAAGGTTTGCAACATTATGATATGTATGATATTTATTAGAAAATGGAGTTGTTCTTTAGCTGCTGTTACAATACAGGGGAAGAGATGTCCCCTGGTCCTTGGGTTCCATTTAACAGACAAGAAATCACCACTGATTTATAGGTATTGCTTGATCCATAGAGCTCTAATGCTCTTCAGAACCCTTGCTGGCTTGCCTTTCATTTCCAGTGAACAGAAATGTCCATTTCAAGTGTGATGTGAACTCTCCTTAAATTCATAAACTCATTCATTCCTAAATTTATTTTCTGCCATAGTGTCACCTAACTGCAGTGTCACTTGAGTGCTTAGGGTGCTTGATGAATTGTTTGAATCCGTGTTTGCCCTAAATACATGAAAGAGCCTTCCTAACACTCCAGTTTTTTGTTTTCTATGCTGAAGAAAACGATACTGGTGAACTGAGACATGTGGTGTATAATATCACCAATGATTGACATTGAGAGTGGAAGGAGAAAGGAAGAGAGTATTCCTGAAAGATACCTATTGTACCAAACTAATGTGTGGTACATAAGTGAAGAAAATGTCCTGGCATACTTGTTTGAAACTCTGACAAGGACCAGTGTGGAATACTGTTACACTGATTTATTTTGATCACTAAATGCCATTTGTATATAAATAATAAATATTTTTCACATATTTTCTATTTAGACCTACCTGTCTAAATTTTACAGGTAAAAATGATGTACTGGTAAAATCCTATGGATGTGTTTGTATGCCTTAGTAGAAAGCCAATATTTTTCATTCTGAGCCAGGCATTGAATATGTAACACATGCATTCTTTGTTTTTTATTTAAGAGTTATTAGCTTTTACGTTTTATGCTCTTCAAACCATAGCATGAAACTTGGTTTATGATAAATCTACAAAGAAAGTGAAATTTTACTAAACTAATCAAACTTCAAGACTGCAAAAATTATGTCAACTTACTTGAAAAGCATGGCTTTGCATACAGATTTTGGAAGTGGAATCTGAATGCCTAATTACACCTTTTCTGTATGAAAGTGTTACTTCCTGTAAAATCAAGTTATGCTGTGTATATTTAAATCTGTCTGCTGTTTTGATCTGTTTGCGGTGTTAAAATATTCATTCATTCTCTTTGCACTCCTTTGTTACTCTGTGACCGTCTGCCCCTTTGTATTTCTGTAATGCCTCTTGCACACTGCATGCTTGATGTATTTAGTTACTGTACAAATGGATGAGAATGATGATTTGGAAGATCTTTTGTTTTACATCTAGCCATTTCTGAAGGTGAGTATTTCCTGGTGATACATGTCAGTTTTGCCTGCTAAAGGTGACATTCTTAAAAATAGAGTTCATATTTTTAATAGCAGATGTGTAAATTAATAGAAATAATGTGTGTGTGGAATCTGCATGTGGTGAATATTTTAATTTCTGCATGGAAGCTGACTGCGGAGATTTTTTTTATAAATACTCCCTTGAACAACAAGGATGGAGAGAATTTATAGGCTTGAAGTGATTTAGCTTTTTCAAAATACTCTGTTTTTTACTCTGTATTAGACACTAGTATTATTCACATTATTCTTACAGTGAATTCTCAATTGAAAAGCTATTTCAGTTTGCAGGGCTCTACAGGAAAAGGCATTCTAGAAAAGACTCCAGGTCAGGTTTTAGAAATGGCTCCAGATCCAGCTCAGGCTCTAGCTCTATCTCAGAAATTACAGAACCAGCTTTAGAAAAGACACTAGAAGTGGTTCTAGCTCCAGCAATGACTTGTACAAATTGTCCTAGACTGAGCTGTAGAGATGCTATCCAGAAATGGGCTCTAGAGTCAGCTCTAGAAAGGCACTGTGAGATAAACCCCTCTAAAGCCACTCTAGTAAAGGCCTCTACAAAAAGTGCCAGAAAGGGCTATGGGAGAGGGCTCCAGAACATGCTCTAAATCCATCTCCAATAAATGACTGGGCAATTGAACCTAGATCCAGCTCTGGAAAAGACCTCAAGAAATGGCTCTAGGCCCACTCTGGGAAAGGGCTCTAAAATTGGCCTAAGATCTATTTCTGGAAAGTGCTCTAGAAATGGCTCTAGAGCCAAATAGGCTCTAGGAGAGGGCTCTAGCGATGGCTCTTGGTCCAGCTTCAACAGAGGGCTCTGAAGAAGGCTGTAGCTCTGGCCTGAGAACAGACTTGACAAACAGCTCCTCCCTAAACATATTATGAAAAAATTGGCTCTAGGTCCAGCTCCAGAAATGTGTCTGGAAATGTGCTTGGAAGTGTGGTTCAAAACACGCACATGTTGGTAACTTCTTTCAGCACAGTGAATTTCTTAGGAGTCTAGCCGGACACCTGGAACTGTCAGCTGATCTTTCACAATAAGACTGCATTTTTAAATTCTTTCAATACTTGGAAATACAGAGCAAAATGCTTGCAGCTCTGGAAAGCTGCCATAGATGGATTCAGATATCTTTGCATTTTCATTATCTTGGGCTGGTCTGCAGTTTGCTCATTCACATTACAAATTTAAAGCTGTATGTGGCTCCAATTAATTGTTTTAGCTCCTAGAAATCGCAGGGTGACCATGACACGGTCATACTCTATTTTGATTGCTATATCTTTTGAGGCAGCAGCAGGGAATGTGTTCAGTCTGTAAGAGATACCAGAGCACCTTTTCTTCCTTTGTAAAAATTCCTCTGGTTATGATGCAAGGATTAGGCAGCGCATCTTTGGGGCAACTTCAGACTTGATGGAATGGCACAGAAATTGCCACTGAGGGAGCTGCCCAGCAATTCTAGCTCTGTGAAGGGTGGTGGACTGCTTCAGGAGCCTGCTTTTACATGTGGCTTTGGTTACACACACTGTGTGTAACAGGCATAAGCTGGACCTGTGTCCTCCTAAGGCATGAAAAACTAGGCACAGAAATTGGAAGCTGAGGGCAGGCCTCCTCCACATATTCCAGAGTAAAAGACCAGAGCATATCATGACTATTGGTGCAAGAGACAGTGAGCTGAAATCAGAAAGTTAAGTTAGAAATTATGAAGTTAAGGTTATTAGAAAGTTAACAAATAAAGCTAAACCTTACTTTTTTAAGGGAATTGAGAGATACTCATCCACCCTGAAAGTACCTTTAAAAGTGTGTTGAAAGTTAAAATAAATATGCCAGTAATTCAGCATGCATTAAACTGTTTCACTATGAACAGAGAAAATAATAAATTATAAAACTTCATAACTTATTTATCAAGAGGCATGGCTTTTAATGATGCATGATAATCTATTCCTCAAGGTAGTCCTTATCATTAGGGGATGGTTTCCGCTGACGGCATTTTCTGCTCAAGGCATTAGTATTTCTTTGGGTAGTCATGGGAACAAGTAAGACCTTTCAAACACACTTTCATAAACCTCTGTAAGTTGAATTTATTGACTTGCTTAAGGACACCAAAGCATAAGCTTTGACATGTCCTTACATACATCCTCCTACATGCAAGTCTTGCAGGTTACTAAGAGAATTTATTTCCTACATTATTATTTGCAATGTATGTACAATAATGATTCTAAAAGCTAAGGGTATGTACTCATCCATGCTAATCTCACGGCAATATCTGTCAATTAATGTCATATAAAATACGTTGACACAGATAAGCTTATACACCTAAGAACTGTTGTCTACAGTATGTATGGAAAAAATCAGAGGAAAAGGCATTTGAATAATGATGCACCAAATTGGATGACAGTTCACTGCCATTTTCTTAGTCTTTCAGGAAAAGGGAAATGAACTGGGTTTGACAGTGTTCCTTTTCACAGCAGAGGGAAGGCTTACTAGAAAAAAATCTGTTACAGGTAAAAATTTAACTTTCTCACATAGATAAACAATATAAATTCAAAAAGAAGAGAGGGACTTCAGCCCTGGATCTCAGCAGGTTATGAGGTAAAGCAGGTTCTTTTTATTGCTGTGCCACTGGTAAAAATAAAACTCAAACACAAATAGTTAAAAAAAAGGAAATATTATCCTTGATTGATCAGTCGAATATACTAACAATAATCAGCAAATCCTTTCAGCTGTATACAGTAGTAACTCTAACCAACTGCTTTAACCAAAGACCACTAAAGTCAATGGGAGTAGCTCAGTACTCTTGAGTAAGAGCTTGAAGGGAACTGATTTTATTTCAGTCCTGTTTGAACTTAACACACTAAGACTTCTTAGGGATTAGTTCTGGGAGATGCTTGCTGATGAGCTCCTGGCAGTTAACAAACCACATTAGTTTCAAAACCTTGGTTGGCAGCGCACATCATGATGGGGGGGTGAATACACTCTGGGGTGTGGTCCTACCCTCAGTACTGCCAGTTCTTCCTCTAAGCAATCCAGTGTCCTGAGCCAAACAGGTCTCTGCTCAGGACAGAATAAGCACGTCTTAATATGCAGATATAATTGCAGTCTGAAACATCAGATCTCAGTTTTGTCGCTGTATCAAATTGTTCCCTACCTTGCTGTTCCCACAGATGATCCCATTGCATTCATGTGTGCTCTGGTGCAATAATGCTCTACAGGTCCTCTGCTACACAGAGGTTGTGCTGGAGCCATTGAATATACATTTTGTCAATTGCTAACGAACTATATAGAAATAATTATGGGTAGGTAATACCAGTTTGCATTTCCTTATCACAAACCCAATACTCCTTGCTCAAGGAAACCTGCTAGAATTTTTTTCTTCCTGCAGAAATAATTCTACACTGTTCAGCCTATGAGTTTTTATTATTTCTAAAAGAAGGGGTAACAATGATGTATACAAATTTGCAGTAATTAAAGATGTGATGTTAGTTAACGTTTTTTGTCTTTCTACATCTGTTACAATTACACCCAGCTGTGAGCTGTTGTCTACGCTTATCTGTACAGTTTAAGCAGTTTGAGTTCTCTGATTTGATTCTGCGAATTTGTTGGTTGGTATGGTTACCACTGTGTGAAACCTCATCTGTGAGTCTGGTGGCCAACACTGTACTCCTGTGAGTACATTTTTGTTATTATGTGACTGTTTCCTGTGAATAAGAGAGTCTAGGATGTCTGGGTGACAGTTCTACATATAGCATTAGCATAACACTTTCCACGTACCAGACCCTGTGTGTGCTAAGTTGCGTTCTGCAGTAGATGAATTCTCTCTCTCACTGCGTTTGCAGTGACACAGAAGGGCAGTAATATGGCCAGTGAAGAATTAGTGTCCTGGTTCATGCTTAAACATAGAAGGCAACTGTTTATTTCCTATCATCAATGCCTAGTGATGCACAGGAGATACAGCAACACTCATGTTGCTGCACAAGCCCCCTTATGGACAATGTCTAGCTTTTAGCATGGAAGAACTTTCAGCTAATAGGAGCCCAGTATAGATGTTGTCTTAGTTATTATGTCCATGAATTACAGAGAGAAGGGAGAGTGTACCAGATAGTCACATTTAAGCAAATTGTTGTCTTGGTTTTTTTGGTTAATATGACCCTGCCTCAAATTAAGGTCTGAGAACCAGAGAGCTGTAATTGAGTCCCAGTAGTTACTCCCTGCTGCCACCTCCACCCTGTCGCATCAAGCCATTCCCAGGTGATGCATACCAGCAGGAGTTATTTCACTCTGTTAAAGAAAGAAAAACCTGGCATGAAAATGATTGCCCCAGACTATCGAACCATGAACTCAAAACCTGCATTTTACATGCTTCTGCCTCAACAACCATTGATGATGATGGTGGTGTGCCTAAACAGAGAACTGAGATCGTCTTTCTGCAAGGAGACAAGGAATTTTTGGGCAATAAAAATCAAACTTGCATTTTATATGGTAGCTTAGTTATCACTAAAAGTAGATTAGATTATGTAGGTGAGTCTCCATATAACGCTTTATTTTGCAAGTGATCTCTCCTTTCTGCTGCAGGTGCAATTGACTGAGTTATTTACACTATGGCTGCAATTTGAAGCTTTACTCAGTTTACAGGGTATTGTCATATGCTGCAATTTTAGTCATACTTAACTAGATCAAAATTAGGCTGGCTAGGGCTGGGTCGTCTGATTTATTTGCATTTGTGATGAAATCAAAAACTGAATTGCCTGCATCTAGGTAGCAATAGACTGTTTTGAAGAAAAGATATTTTTGAAGGCTAACAGGTATTATACAAGGTGGTGTGTCATACAATTTATGCAGGTCTGCCGTATAAGATTCTTCAGAAGTAGAGTCTTGCAAAAAGCTCTTTCCAGCCCTGCTAGCCTAAAGTCTTAGTTTTGAAGAATATTACCCTTTAAAATATGAGACAGTAGTAAGCTTGGCTTTTTCTAGTTGTTGAAATTAGGACAAACATATGTTCATTGAGTCCTATGCTTTATGAATACTTAAATCCGTTATATTTTTAAACTGAAATTTTACAGGCAATAGGCCTGATTTTCATTTCACATATGCTGGTGTCAAATCAGAGTAGCTCCTCAGGATTTTTCAGTCTGCAACTTGGATGGAGAGTGATTTAAATCACATTTTAGTGGAGAGACCCTTATGAATCCTAGCATAGTCACAACAGCCCTTTGAATACAATTTTTGTCAGTTTAGTCAATGAACAACACCCCACCCCCCAAATATACACTTTCAAATGCCAGATCTAGGTCATTTTATCAAACAAGAATGCAGTATGTATTTTGAAGTTAGCTCTTAGTACAGGCATTTGTGAAACCAAATATTTACAGAGCTTAAGTCCACTTACCACAATTAATGTGCCACTTCCTAAGCCTGTCAACTTCATAGGCTTCTGGACTGAGTACTCGGTTGATGACAGTCAGGGAGGCCAGTTCAGGCCATTAGTCTAACCACATCAGGACGTATGCTGCCTACATAGTCAAAAGCTTTTTTCTGCCCTGGACCCAGCCTATGCTGTCCATAGCCATGAAATGCTGCACAAGCAGCTGTCTTATTCCTCCTTCCACGAGATCAGCCAATGTCTACATATCTCTGTCTAAATATTCAAATATCTTGTTGTCTAAATGTCTTTGTCAAGCTTTAAAGAGCCAATGTCTCTCCCTCATCTCACCCCATCTTTTTCAAATAGCTTGTTTCTTGGAAAAAAATGCTTTTGTTTAGCTAACAGGAAACTTATTACATTCCAATACCATTTAATTCCACTTTCTTACTCATGGTATTTCAGTAAAAAGAATACGTACATATGTGTGTCTGAGGGATGTAACTTCATTGTGACTGTGATAGAAAAAAATACCATAGAGCCAGATTCCTCCCTCCCCTAAAGAAAATGCAGTCTTCTCAGATATTATGCTTCCTTACAAGGTCAGGTTTTAAAAATAAAAGTAAAACTTTTAAATATCATGGAAATTAAGCACCATTGTATCTCCCCCTACTGATAAATTGTAGCAGCATTTAAAAGTGTTGTGGTTTAACTACAGCTGGCAACTAACCACAGCCTAGCTGCTTGCTCACTCCCCCCTGGTGGGATGGGGGAGAGAATCAGAAGAGTAAAAATATGAGAGAGCTTGTGGGTTGAGATAAAGACAGTTTAACAGGTAAAGCAAAACAAGGAATTTGTTCACCACTCCCCATGGGCAGGCAGGTGTTCAGCCATCTCCAGGAAAGCAGGGCTCCATCACACATAACAGTTACTTGGGAAGACAAACGCCATCACTCTGAACGTCCCTCCCTTCCTTCCTCTTCCCCCAGCTTTATATGCTGAGCATGACGTCCTATGGTGTGGGATATCCCTTTGGTCAGTTGGGGTCAGCTGTCCCGGCTGTGTCCCCTCCCAGCTTCTTGTGCACCCCCAGCCTGCTCACTGGTGGGGTGGGGTGAGGAGCAGAAGAGGCCTTGACTCTGTGTCAGCACTGCTCAGCAGTAACTAAAACCTCCCTGTGTTACCAACACTGTTTTCAGCACAAATCCAACAGAGCCTCATACTAGCTTCTATGAAGCTCTACCCCAGCCAAAACCAGCACAGAAGACAATGTCTGACTTCTGTGCTGTATTAAAGGGAAAGGTCATAGTTGGCTGTGTATATAAAAAACCCTGTGTTTAATTCTCTGCGTGCAGCCATTTTAATGTAAAGTCAAAGTTAAAAGGTAGTTCAGTCACGGGTGAAGTGCTGTTGAAAGTATCAGCCTTGCCAACTGTTTAATTTTTATATGGAGTGAAGTGAAAGAAATCATTTAATAACAGCAGCTTTCATTTTACTTTACCCACACAGATCGCGTATTCTTCACCCTAATGAAAAACACCTGAAGGACTTAACTGAACAAAGGACCAATACTTAGTAAAAGCTAGCAAGGGTTGTTACTTCTGATTTCATACTATGCCATGATAGCTCTTTTTTCAAAGATACTGCCTATGGAATGAGAGTCACAAATATGTTGCCTCAATCAGATGTAAAGGACGGTCTCTTTGATACTTTCTCTGAGAGAAGCTTAAACCCAGCATTCCATAAACCGAACAATTTCTTATAGGCTTGTGACATCTTCTGCCAAAACAATGAAATATATTTTTTTTTTTTTTTTTTAAAAAGCAATTATTCCTCAGAGAGATTTGTTGAGCTCTCTCTCTTTCATGAGCGTTTTTCTGAAGAGATGGCCTTTTGAAGGACTTGGTCCTTGGATGCTAGGTGAAGGATAGCAAAGGCAAAGCAAGCATGGGCATTCTTCAGTTTCATTACAGTGCCATCAGATGGAACAGGATGATCTCGACATGCCAAACCAAATCTTTGTTGAATTAAGTTCTCAACTGTAAAAGATGTAGTGCCTGCCTCTCAGCTTTTGCAGTAGAAAGCTTTTCAGCTTCTGCAACGTAACATTAAAAAAAAATACAGAATCTGTATGGTTGCATGTAAAGAGCTGAACTCTTAAATTCACCAATGTCAAAGCAGAAATGTGGTGTTTAGAAGATGGGTTTGAAGACTGCAAATAAAACAATAAAAACAAAAAAAACCTGGAGGGATTATATCTTTGCAATTCCAAATAAGTAATGTCTGTCACCGAACTGAAATACTGTGTTGAAAAAATATGAGACTTTCTATTATTCTGCTATATTTTGTTAGCAGGGCAACATCATTGATAATTGTGTTCACCTTGTTAAAATATTTTGCAAGTCTTACACTAATTTGCTAATATTTTTCCTTTGGAAAAAGGATATTATTGAGTGCTTTAATTTCCCCTTGAAAGTGTATTAATTAGGGAATATTTTCAAGTGAACGTTCATAATAAATAAAGGGGTTGCAAATTCATAGTAAATGAAATTACTATAACCATTTTTTAGGTTTAATTTCAACTCTATCATAAGATTAACGAGTCAGAACAAGCTTAATTTTAAATACTAAATCAGTACGTAGTTACAATACAGTTCAAAAGATGCTTGCCTACCCCTAATCATACATATTGATATTCAGATAAATCGGAAAATGTTTGATCCTTCTAGCGTAGGGATTTACACGTTTGGAGCTGTGCATCACACCAAATGTTGTAATAGTGTCGGCATATGAAATGCTGTGGTGCAAGAAGTTACTTGATAATTGTCGAGTCATATATCATTAAGGGAATCATAGATTCATGAGGTAACTCAGGTTGGAAGAGACTTCAGTAGGCTATTGTGTCCAACCTCCTTCTCAAAGAGCATGACAATTATTTTAATTATCATTCCATGATAATTTAGGGATTGACCCAAATCAAGAAGCTAAACTAGACAGACAGTCAAGTACATTATCTTGAGACTGGGGCAATGAGAATGAGGATTCAATTTATATGAAAGGATGAATTTCTGATCTGTGAGAACAGGATTTCTAGGTTCTTTTACAGAGATCAAAAGGGCAAAACATCCAGATCTCAAACAGCACAGGTGTCTGTGCATGATGTAATTAAGAGAGAGCTTATTAGTGGAATTCTGTGAACCACGCACTAAAATAAGTATGTTTGGACATAGTCAATAAACCATGGTTGGAGGAGGAAGGATTTTAGAACTGGCTGCCAGAATTTCCTTTTCACTGAAACTAATACTCACCTCTCTGAAATTACTTCACTACAGCAAGTCAATTTCTCTTCTTAGCTATTAGATAAAACTGGTTTTAAAATCTGTACAGAAGAGCACATAACTAAATGGGGGGGGACTTTTCCAGTATGGGAAGAGTCAAGAATACTGCTTAATTTTCAATTACATCATAAAAGCTCTGAAAGTTTTGATGTAATGATAGGGATTTGCCATGACTTCTTTGCACCACTGTCTCGTTTTCAAAGAAGCTCTCAAATCTTCGGTGTAGTTTATTCAGTTCATTTTCTATGTCAGTATGTTATTCTGCAATGTCAAGACCTAAGTCAAAATGCCTGGGAGTTTGATAATCAGTATTTTTTTCTGCTTTATCTGAATTTGATAGAGAATTTTCTAAGGAAAGAGAAAAAGCCAAGGCCCGAGGGGACTTCCAGAAACTACGTGAAAAACAGCAGCTTGAAGAAGATTTGAAGGGATATTTAGATTGGATTACACAGGCAGAAGACATTGACCCTGAGAACGATGAAGAGGTTGATGAAGAAGGCAAGCGGAACAGTACGTTTTCTTTACTCTGTACTTCTTTACTGTGTGGGACAGTTTAACTACTTTTAAGGGTGTTACAGGGGTGAATGCAGCCTATCTGATGTTGCTTTCAGATTTCCAGTTTGCAAAAGTGTTCGTTAGCAGAGCAATCGTGTCCGTTAATATATTGATACTTAGTCATAGAAGATAATTCAGAATCTTACAACAAACTTCTGCTCTGAGCTGTCCATGTACAAGTCATTTTCTGCACTCAATCACTACTGAGATGTAAAAAATTTGCTTTATTTGCGTTCTGTAAAAGGTTAGTGCATACAAGCTATGTGCCACCAACTATCATCATAAATTCTTAGTCAAGAAGAATATGTGTGTGCTTGTAGGTGCATGCAGTAGAAACAATAATAATATAAAAAGCTTTAAAAGTACGTCCAAAGCTACAGTCAAGAAATAACCTTGTGCTAACAGTGAGGATTTTTTTGAGTTTTGAAGTAGGGAAATGATGTTCTGGATTTTTTTTCTGATATTCAAGAAAATTATATGTATAATCTTTTTTACTAGATGTATTAACTGAGCGTGAAATAAATGAAATCTTGTGGGATTTTTGTTCAACACTAGGAAATATAATTATCACTTACTTACAATGTATTTATTTGACAGTAGTGTATAGTGTATTATGGGAAAGGTAATTCATGCTTTAGTGGCCCTCGAGTGCTTCTGACCTGGGTCCTAATGTAAAGGAACAAGTTAGCTTCATGATATTGCAACAATTGTAAAAGTTATAATCTATTTCTCTATGTCAGAAATTTTGAGTAACAGCAGTATCTTAATGTCATAATATAGTAGAGGTTATTTTAGCCTCTTAGCCACGTTTACATAGTAGCGGTTAAAATTTTCATGAGAACTTTTAGTGCTGTACATAAATAAGAACGTGGATTCAGGATATAGTTTATGATTTAATATTAAACATAAGATTAAAGTCCAAATTTCAATATATATACTAACACTTATTAGCACCTTATTATTCATGTGATACTCTGCAAAGTCATGATATTTATTCATTTAGATACCCTTGAGTTTATATAAGAAAATGCATCTACAAGTGGTTTGTCAAAGACAACTCAGAATATTACTTTCTGTGTTGAAATAATACATTATTACTGTTCTATTTCTTCTAGTGCTGCTAATTTATTGTGAACTGTTCTTTTAAACCATAGTACTTTCAGAAGTAGTAAAATAGTGAAAATCATGTGGTTTGATATTGAGGTATTTGTTTTTAAACTTACCTCTGTGTTGCATGTAGTTAAGTTTTTTAAAATCTTTATATTTTTGAGTTTCAGAATTTTATTAGTCCTTTAGTTCACAATAAAAGCAGGGTATGAATCTGTGTTACTGACTGAAAGGAAGCAAGATGATTTTATGAGAGGCTGGAAAGCAACTTGTGGGTTGATGTTGATGCCAGCATCACCCAGAAAGGAATAATTGATGTCTATATAAAAATTTGTAGCACAAACTGAGTTTTTATCTAGAGCAGAGCGAAAAAGCCAGAGAGTTCACTGTACTTGGTTATTGCTACTAATGTTGTGTGGAAGGAATACATAAACTGTGGGTTTGAGTACCAGTATAAAATCCTAACACTGAGAAGTAAAAGATTGCATGTTTCATGGAGTAAATACACTTTGTACAAGACCGCTATGCAGAATTTTAGTGATGCTGAATTTGCATAGAGTGTTGGACAACCATGCTGTCAGCTGTGGTGCTGATGGACTTGGTTTGCAAGTCTGCAGGTGAAATCCCAGGAACTTTTTGCATCCTGTTCAAACTGGACGTTTGTTAATATGCTGCAAAAGAGCCATTTGCTCCAACATTACTTAAACAGCTTCTAGATCATATAGGTCTTTCATACATCAAAAATGCTTGTTTGCATAGTTGTTGAGTTTGAGAGAGCTTTTGGTTCTAAACTGTTAACTTAGACACAGTTTTAGGGTAAGTTAAGAGTTGAAGGAGACTTGCAGAGTAAAAATAGGAGGAGGAAAGTAATTAAAAGAACTTTAAAACAAATCCCAAGAATTTAATTTTAGGCATGCATATGTATTTTGAGTGGAAATTTCCAGTGAACAGACAACCTCCTAGCAATCCTCTGGGTTTGTGCACATGTGCTTAAAAGTGTGGCTTGGAATTTCATTTTTAATATCAGCTGCAACAGGGTGTAAAGGAGGAAGGGTTGCTGAATTGCTCCACCTCCTTGCATTCAAGGCATGTTCTGCTGCATATCGCGTTGCATGGGGAGGTACAATGAGAGACAGCACAAGCTATGTATCCAGTTACTCCATGGGAAGCGTTTGGGTTAGGAGCATAGTTATGATAACGAGCTACCTGTTTGGGAGTCAGGTGAAATTTAGCTAGTTATCACCAGGTTAGTAATCTTGAGTCGTAAGCTTATGAAATAAATTTAGTCCAAATATACTGGTGATGTGTTTCTAGAACTGTCTTTGAAGCATAAGGTAGGGCTGGGTCCCAAGATAGGCAGAATAATAATTTGCAGGCTTCTAGGCAGCTGGGTCCCTACTTTGAATACCTAAACCTCTGGATGATCAAGATTACTGCTGATTTATGGTGACGGAAGATCACCATAATGCTCTTCAATGATGTGGAAGAGCTCTGGGTTTAGGATACAGAATGTCTCTCTATGGCAGGAAAAGGAACAGATTTCAAAGGCAGTTAAATCAGTGATTAATAGCTTCTTTCATAATCCTTTAAAAATGTAGTTTAGGTTCCTGCAACCCCAGCATTTTAAAATTTCTAACCAGAGAAGTCATTGTCAGGTCACTTATATATGAACATCCATATTCGTACATCTCCATTGCTGATAGCGGGCAGGTATTCAGTGCTGTTGAATAATGGAATACCTTTTAACTCCTAGAATTGTAGACTTCAAAGCATTGCAAATTCAGCTCAAAATGCAAAAATCAGTGAGAGGTGAGGGATTTAGCTCTGATTAGTTATGCTGCGGGTAATTTCAATTTGTTTTGCCTAACATTGCTTGTGTGGTATATATGGACACGTTTTTATTTTTTGCGTTGCAACTGCTGCCATCTACTGTGTAAATGCTGGGATTACATGTACGTAACACGAAGGGGTTACATTGGCTGACTTAATGGAAGAAAAGAAGAAAAGCAGACTTAGTTGCTTTGGCCGTTCTTCCAATAAACATGGTAAAACATGTTCTGATTTGCAGTTGAATTTTCTTTTGTGCCAATACTGCATTTGATGTGTTAGCTTTTGAAAGCACATATTGTATGCATTTTCTATAACAAAGGCATATACATCTTTAGCATGTAGACACTCATGCATGCGGTTCTGCTGTTTTAAGTGCATGTCTGAAATAGGCTGGTGCTGCAGTGCTCTACCTTCCTAAAGCATAATCTTTAATCCGTTTAGGTTTTCACTGAAATGTCTTTGTGACTGTTCTTGTTGAAGCATAGGTTTTCTTTTTCAAAAGTCAGGTAAACCAGATAAAAAATGTGTTTTAAGTTCAGGTGTGAAGAAATTAATCAAAGTATTTTACAAGCTTTACAATGGATCATAGTCTAAGCTTAGAACAGCATGATGATAATATCGACTACTTATTTATAATAGTAGAATGTTTTAATGTAGAATCTAATAAAACATAACAAACTTTTACTGTATCTCCTCTTGTTATTGATAGTTTGTTTCTGTAATTTTTGTTTTATTCAATTTCTTTCCCACCCACAATGGAGATGGACAGGCGTTTTACAGTATGATAGTTATTTTCAAGTCTGCGCTCTTTTAATACTGGCAAACTTATTGATTTGACATAATCACAGTTGTAGTAATTAGGAGACGTAGTTTTAATCCTACCTACAACAAAGTCTTTGGAGCAACTGACTTCCTTGCTGTCCTAAGAATCACCATTGTGGCTCAGACTGAGGCTGACAAATATAATCCAGTTAATGTAGAGAATGCGTTAATGTAGAGAATATCGTCAGAATTGCTAGGACCTAATGGACTCATTTTCTACAAATACTGAGTTTGCTTGAAATTATTTGTGTAACTGTTTACATATATTGTCTAATAGCTCACACAGCTTTACAAGCTGGAATAATTTTTCCATAAAAATTGCTGAAAGACAGTGGTTGCAATCTTACTTTGGATATGTGTTTCAACATAGCCTTTAAACTAGCAGGTTCAGGTTCTGATGTCAGTCATGAAGCAGCATGGAACTGGCTGAAAATTTACTGTCATCTACCGGCCACAAATGCTGTCTCGCTACTAGTACTTGACATTGCTAGTCAGAAGCCTTTTCAAGCACGTGTGCACTGACTTACAGTTTCATCTGTGTCTTGCAGGGCAGGTATACCTTTTATGAGTAGGATCTTTCCAACGTACAAATCGGTGGCCTGAGTCTGTTTCTTTCTGTATTTGTGAGACTATTATGCTGATCTGAGCAGTTCAGACTTAGACTACCACTGGATTAGAAATCCCACTGTAAATGTTTTTCTTTGTATTACCTGTATGTCTATTTCTATTAAAAACGCCAAATGTATAGAGTATACAACATTCCCAAGATTCATAGTGTCATCCTTCAGGCTAGAAGAGGTTGGTTCAGTGATGCTTCTGTAATGAAGACTGATTATTTTGCTCTCCTTCCACTGCTACGCAACCATTCAACCTTATCTTGAGTTTCCATGGGCTGCCTATAAAATATAAAATGAGAGAGCCTATAAGAATGATTGTTGATAGTGTCAACATTAGATGTGCACTATGAATACAGATAACCTCGCTACAGTATAACGTAGAACATCTTCCAGGCAGTCCCTCCTTAAACTGAATTTACCCTGAGGAGCTTCACAGAGTAGATAGTACCACTTCTTTCTGATGTGTTTTCTGGGCATACAGCAGACTTAGGAAAATTTGTGATGAATTTGCAATTATAATGTTGCCTCTTCCAATTTTGTTGTTGTTGTTGTTGTTGTTCTGTTCTCCTGTTTGACTACCTCAAAGATTTGGTGTAAAAGATTCAGAAAATCCATGTACTGATTTGAGAAAAAATTAGGAGAATTTTGGAGCTCATGGAATTGGTTGGATGTTACCAGCAGACAGATGATGACCATTTTGCAAGGTTGATCTAAAATTTTGTCAGCATAGTACCTTTTTTAATAATTGTAAGATTTTCTCCAGTAGCTATTACTGATTATCCAAGTAGCTCTGCAGATCAGTGCACTTCTACGCTCTTTTCCTTCAGCATGTGTAACCAGAAAGCCACCCAAGGTGCATCAGTGTGGAAATGAGATCAACTTATGGATCAAAAATGCATAGCTGAAGTTGAACCAGATTAAAATATTAACTATATACTTTCTAGAGGAAAACATTTCCAACAATAATACTTGCCACCACAGTTCAGTATTTCAGTGTGTAATTTAGCCTGCTTCTGGTTCTACAGTGACACTAAATTGTCATATAGCAGGATTATGGAATTTATTTCTTCCGACTCCAGCTGGCTAGGACATATCAATGCTGATGGACACTGACTTGCTCTTAGCTATGCATTAGTTATGTCCTGGTGTGGAGTTTGAAATCCCTGCTCTAAAATCTGAAAACTGTTTAGAGTAAATAGTGAACATTATAACATGAGAAAAACAATCTATTTTCTTATCCACTGAAATGAAATTTAGGAGTTGACATATTTGACCTATTTTCTGTATACTCAGGAAAGTATTAAGCTGCATGCTATATGGGTTGTTTATATTGCCTAATGCAAGCATTCTTTCATTTGAAACCAGTTACCATAATTGAAGAGAGCTGATACTATCTAGAAATCTAGATAATATTTCCAGATGAATAAATAAAATAAGGGCAAAAGGTGAATAAAGAGTAGAGAAAATTTGGTATCTTCCTTTGAATACTGGAGTACCAGTTTAAAGATCTCAAAACTGGCCTTACTGAGATCAGACTGTCTTTCAAAAGTTCATTCTGTGTGCTGTATGTTGCCCAATGAACACCTGCCTTAAAAAAGCTGTGGTCGTGAAATTGAGTCTTTTCAGGACTTGCCAGGTTGCTTGCATTAGTGAGAGTGGATGTGGTCATGCAGTGCTGTTGCTGTTTTCTTCTGGCTAAAGATTTAATGACTTGCTAGCATTGCTGGAGCTAGACTTCCACATGGTGCCTTTCTCAGTACTTCTGTCAAGTTTTTCTTTTGGTGTATAAATTACAGTATGATAGCTGAGTTTCTAATGTAAACTGAACAGTTTATGGTACTTTTTTTTCCTCTTCCATTTTTGTAACACAGCACCTGCAAGTCACTAATAGAGCTAGAGCAATAGCGCTGTCTGAAATAGAGAGTAACATTCTGGCTGTATTTAATTATTAGCAGAACTGATACTGGGTTCAATAGGGGCAAAGATTTTTTTTTCTTTGGTATTTTGTTTTTCTTCATGCAGTCATGTTCAAAACAGGCTGGTATTTCTAACTGTGGGTTAATGCATCAAGTCTGGGTAGACTTGAATTAAAATTATATTACTTTACACTTACTCTTTTAAAAAGTATTTGGCATATATTAAAACAGATAGCATTCATGTCACGCTGAGTGACAGTTTATGAGGAATTGGATTCTAGGTACTGCTTTTAGATGAGGGAAGGGTTGATAAATTTGAAACACAAGGGTGAGACACACATTGCACATGTAATACTTGCAAAAGTGGGCCTAGCTCTGTTTTCATGGCAGCTGTTAGTAACAGTGTATGAGACAAGACTTCTGCACTCATATTTTGCAATTGCCCATCACAAGTGCTAAAATGTTCATCATTAAGTGGCCATAATGTTGTGTTTCTTAACAGCATGCAAGTCACCCAGCATAAGACAACCATTTCAGTTATTAACTGGACAGGGAAACTCCTTGCATTTATTGCAAAAGACCCTGGCATTTTTAAATAAAAAATATTAGTTCTGAAGATCTGAGACAATGTCTGAAATAGTTTTGTAAATTTTTTTTTCTTAAGCCCTTGAAAATTTTAGTACTTGAACTTGGATTTCATCAAAGATTGCTTGCTTTACTTCTGAATGAAATTCCTTTTGAACTCTGTGACTGTAAGCTGTGAAGTTAGACCAGCAATATTCATTTTTTAAAACTGATTTATAAAGAGAAACATGATACTAGAATTGAGGCACTTGCAGGTGCTAACCAGGGATTTTGCATATATAAAGGAATTACAATAATATTTTAAAAGAATCACCAAAACAGAAGAACCTTGTGAAAGAAGGTTTTGCTGTGCTTACTGCCTGAAGTGCCTGAAGTTTTATTCAAACACCTGCATGGACATTTTGGATCTTCCTTTGTTATGCCAACTCTGTGTTTAATATTTCATGTAATGGTGACTTACATTTATGGGGACAGATTCTCAGCTGTTGCAAGTAGTTGCTGAACATCTAGCCTGCACAGACCTGCCACTCTCTAGTTGGATGAAATTGATGGACATGGAAACCAAACTACCATTTACCACTTCCATGTATCTCTCTGTCAGTGTTGAGGCAATATAGAGGCTGTGCAGAGAAGCTGTTACTAACAGTTATCATTTTGTACCTGATCTGTAGACAAATCAGAAAATTCAGGGCCTGATTCTCGAGTCTCACTATATTAAGATGTGTGTAATTAAGCCTGCTTTAAGCCTCCTTTAGACTGCCAAAATAGTGAGACATCCCTAAGAGAAACAGGCATTGTAGCCCTTCTGCCTTCAGTACTCTCAGTCCAAGGACATTGGTTTAAACCCTCCCCAACAAACCAAACCAAAACAAAACAAACAAGCCAAACAAGCAAACCATCAAAACAGCAGAAGGTACTGAAATTCCTGTAGAACAGCAAGAACAAAAGAAAAAATGAGAATGAGTAGTTTTAAGATAGTCTGTTTTTCTTTTGTTCTTGCTGTTCTACAGTTGTCTCAGTGCATCTTCCACCTCTCATTTTTTCCTACTTTATATGGTATTTCTACTGTATAAACCAGCAACATTAATTTTACGCTTTTCTTATTCCTGAGGTTTTCCTTTCATGCTTGCTTTGCAGACATGGAAGTAGTGTTCTCCCCTAGGAAGTACTGAGAACTTTGGCTGTTCATCATTTCCTAACACCTTTTGACATGTTGTCCTCCCTCTATATTTCAGTTGATTTGATGATAAATGGTGATGACCAATCTGCAAATGAATTTGTCTAAAAAACCATTAGCTACAATTGCTAACTATTCAGTAATGGTCCGCTATATGTACAATAATTCACTGTGTAACATACGTAAGAATCCCCTTTTTATTAGTAGTAATTCTCATCATCCTTTGTACTAACCATTCTGCCATTCCCAGTGCTCCTTCCTGTCTGCTCATATAGTATTTGCAGGCACAATTACTTTCTAGCATCTTGCCTTGATAATTCATAATGGAAGTAAAAGCATAGAGCGGTCAGTATGATCAGAGTTGATAGTTCCTATTTTCAGAACTGTGATGATGTTTCTTGGAATTAATGAGCATGTTAGCAAGACTTAAACTGATAAACATCTCCAAAGTGTTAACAGAACACTTCTTAAAATGAAAGGTCATAAAATCTAGCTCAGGTTTATTTCTTTACTAGGGGTAGCATGCTCTTTGTTACAAAACTCCTCTACATTGTATTCTGTAGTGCATTTTCAACAGTTACGTTGAATCACTGGAAAGAAACAAAAAAAGCTACGATACACTCTGGAATTTTGTGTGCTTTCTTTTGTTATAAGAGGAGGACTGATGAAGTGTCTAACTTCATCTGCTATTCCTCAGATCTTCCAAGCTCTCATTAGACCTGCAAAAAGTGGAGGCATTCTTGCAATAGAACAGGAGATCACATTCTGTGTAATGCCTTGCTTGGCTATCAATCTAAAACAATTTCTGTCTCCTAACAGCAAGCATGCCCACCAGTGAAACTGAATCAGTGAACACAGAGAATGTGAGTGGAGAAGGAGAGAACCCAGCATGCTGTGGGAGTTTATGGTGAGTACACGGACTGTTTTCAAGTACCCACCCTCATCATCTCAAAATTTAAAAGAATCATTCTTTCCCCATTGTTTGTTTAGTCAAAACTGCTTTCAAATAGTCAAGCTTTGTATGACACTTCGGGGTTTTTTTGCCTTTCAGTAGTTTAATATTAGACCAATTATTACAGCATTAAAGCACTCATGAAATTCTCAAGTTAAGAAGATATAAAACAATTCAACTAAACTTCCAGTGGAGTCATGTTTTCCTGAAAGCTTTTATAAAATATAATTATTGTCCAAAGTAATAAGAATGAAAGTCCCCTATGACATGTAAAATGAAACATTTTCTGTTAAATTGTTGTTGTGCTTTAACCCCAGCTGGCAACTAAGCACCACCCAGCTGCTCGCCCACTCCCCCCTGGTGGGATGGGGGGAGAATCGGAAGGGTAAAAGTGAGAAAACTCGTGGGTTGAGATAAAGACAGGTTAATAGGTAAAGTTAAAGCCGTGAGTGCAAGCAAAGCAAAACAAGGAATTCGTTCACCACTTCCCATCGGCAGGCAGGTGTTCAGCCATCTCCAGGAAAGCAGGGCTCCATCATGTGTAACGGTGACTTGGGCAGACAAACACCATCACTCCAAATGTCTCCCTCTTCCTTCTTCTTCCCTCAGTTTTATATGCTGAGCGTGACGTCCTATGGTGTGGGATATCCCCTTGGTCAGTTGGGGTCAGCTGTCCTGGCTGTGCCCCCTCCCAGCTCCTTGTGCACCCCCAGCCTGCTCGCTGGTGGGGTGGGGTGAGGAGCAGAAGAGGCCTTGACTCTGTGTCAGCACTGCTCAGCAGTAACTAAAATGTCCCTGTGTTATCAACACTGTTTCCAGCAGAAATCCAAAACAGAGCCCCATACGAGCTACTGTGAAGAAAATTAACTCTATCCCAGCCAAAACCAGCACAATTGTGCATGATCTGGAGAACATGTATTTTTTAGGCAATAACTGAACGTATGGGAGTATTTCTGTATCCCATGGTGTTTGTTATTTATTTGTTCAGATTTTCATGACTTCCAAGCAGCTTCTGCATGAGCAGTGTATTTACTTAGTTTTAAAGGAGGTTTCCTTCCTTTCACTTAGAAAATTTGTAAAGCTTTAGGAATGGTATTTTAGAAAATAAATAACTGGCAACAGAATTTCAGCATTCATGATGCATTTTGTTAAAAGCTTGTTTTTATGTATATGTAATTCCAATGTATTGATTTGCAGAATTCTAAAGAGAACCAATTTGTGTTAATTATTTTTTCCACATTCTTAAAAACGTGTTTTCCTTTTCTTCTAGTCAAACCATCTCAAAATCCAAGTTCAGGTCAGTATTTTCCTCTCTCTTCATCACTTTTTTTCCTTGTGACTATTTCACATCACAATGATCTAATATAATTGTTCTTCATTTACTGCACTTTAAATTTTATTTTGTGAAAATTCTTCCTAACAGTTACTGGTGAATACAAAAGTAAATTATCCATGAATGCTCTTGGAAATCAAACACCCTGATTTGCTTTGATGATATTTGTGGCTCTCTTTTCAATTACTAGGAGCATTTGGGAATATGAGCTTCTATTTTCAAGTATGATTGCAGAAGGGAAGTGTTGTAAGCAAAATTAAGAATTAATAGTCCTGATACTGTAGACACTGGATGTGCCAGTACAAAACCAATAGGTTTATTTTGATTTTATTTTCCAGTCTTATAGGCCATATATTTAGTAATTAGAAAGGGTAATTGCAAAGAAGAGATACCTCTTTCTGTTTAAAAAGGCTAGGTTGCTCCATGACGGAACAACAACAAAAAAAAAGCGCTATGTGATTTAAGGTAAGTAATCAAGTGGTAGACTTAGTGAATCACAGAGGGCAAAGACACTCCTGCAGCTGCAGACAACCCACAGAATAAATATTTTTCACAGAAAATTTTCGGTGGAAAAAAAGGGACAATCAAGAAGATTTGGCAACATCTGGCATCAGCAGTTTTGGCAACATCTGGAACCATTTCAATTTTTTAACCCTAGTAAAACTGATTTCAGTGTTGGATGTGTAGCAAGTAATTCATTGGTAACAGCAGTGTATTCTCCTTGCAGCAATGAAGAGGAATAGCATACCCAGGTTTATTCTACTAGCCTTACTAGCTCTAATGACCTACCAGCGCTGACCAGTTGCAAGCAGTTGGAGCGGACTTGTGTTCCTTCTGAATAGTCTTCTTTCTTTTTTGAAGAAGAGCTCCCAGGCAACAGTTAACTGGTGCTTTTCTACACTGAGAGTTTTTTCATGTGACGCTATGATCAAGCTTTATTTTGTCATCCCTTTCAGCCAGCAAACTGGTAACAGCATATAAATGTGCCTCACTCTGCTGAAGACTGTGGCCAATGGAGATCTGGCCGTTAAGGATGGTAGCGAATACACAACTAACTTTTTAGAATTTTCATCATTAGTTGTAAAAGCTGTATCACTTCTTGTATGCCTTCTGCTACAGAAACTGGCCTTAGCTACACCAACTGAATGGACCAGTTGTGTCCATGTGGACCTTTGAGCTTAACCCTTCATGAGAATGATGAGAGATGAGACTGCTTTAGCTTAATAAAGAGAAGCAATTCAGTGTGCTATGGTCTGTAATTTCTTTTGCCGTTGCTTCCAGTTACCATAACAGTAGAACAAATGGAACAATTTGTTTAGTATTTCATTAGCTGAGAATCCCAAACAAGCATGATTATTTTGAATCATGGGATTGTCTCCAATCAACCTTATAGCATGCTATTTATTGCTATGAAGCCTACTCATGTTGCTTTTAAAGGAGAAATTCAAAAATGAAGTGGTCGCATGAAACTTCAAATACCAGGCAGTGCAATAGACTGCCATTATACTACATTCTCCAAGTTTGGTCTGCTTGCACAGTGGGGACTCATAGAAGCATTACAGAGAAAGCACAAAGTAATGCCTATGTTCTGAACCATGCCCATTATTCATATTTTAAGGAAAAAGAGAACTCCAGAAGCTCTGTTAACTGAAAGCTGCTACCTCATCTTTGAGAAAGGAGAATTTCTACCCAAACCTGATGTTTTTAATAGTCCAAGTAGTGAGTAATAAGCAGTCAGTGCTATCCATCTCTACAATCATTGTTCATAATCAACATATCAATTTGAAAGAAAACTTCTTTGCAAGCCAAAAAGTCACCAAAGTATCTCCAGCTGTCTAGATACTGCTACTGTCCTAAATGTCTTTTGCATGAGCTCTTTGATCAGAACCTGTTCTTGTGGCATTAAAAAACACAAGTCACACAGAAGTTCATTCATACATGTATTGCTGCATCTCTTCACAGAAGTTGTGGCAATCGGCAATGGGATGTTGGTTTCTCATTTGGAGGAGCTGCAGCAGTCTGCAGCTGCTTGAGGTCTTCAACCATACTTAAACTTTTTAAGCTGAATTTGGTAATGGGAATTCCCCTTTCAACTTTCATGTCTTTACTTGTATTGGAGAAAGATCTATCCCTTTTAACTTAATGAATCCATGTAAGGAGTAGTTTTGAGGCAACAGAGCTCAAAATTATAGTTGTGCCATTGTCTTCCAAACAGATGTGGCTTGCACCATGTCCCAGACTCCTAAAGACCGCCGACAACATCTGTTATCAGAGAGAAAAAGCACTTTGAAGAGCTGCTGGCTTTGCAATGCCACTGAGAACAGAGTGTATCTGCTCTTCTATCTCTCTAAGGATCTGCAGACTCACAGTTCTCATCCCATTGCTTCTGGATACCTAACATCTCATATTTGCAAAATCAACTTTTCTGATATGTCAGAAGAATGTAATTTTGGTGTTTTTCATTGGAATCACTAGTTTCTAAAAAGCTCAATTTACCTAAAATACAGAAACTCTCAGTTCTGCAGTAAAGCCCTAGATTATGTGTTCAGCTGTCAGGGATGTCCTATTACATTCTAAGCCAAATGCTAAATCTTGATCTAATTCTCACTCTTCTGGCCTGATCCTCGCTCCAACTTTGGGAATGTTATTCTGCAATGGCAGTACACTGTGTTTCAGGGCAAAGTAAATCAGGACATAGCTTATCAAGGATATTGGTTTGACCATAAACGTCTTTGCCTTTGGATCAAAGTAGAAAATGCTTTTTATTGCAAGCTAGCCTACCTGCTGTACCACAAGTGAAAATAGAAGTTAATCTTTGGAAATATGTTTCTATACAGTCAGATGGGTATTTGGTCAAGAGATAGCAGTTATCTGCCAGTTTAGTAAGTGAAGGTGTATATCAGCCACACATGTGAGGATATATGGGTAAATATGATCTGTGCTGCATATTTGTAATCTTCCAGGTGGAATTTGAAATGTTTTGATGCTAGAACAACTGTTTTTTCTCCTCACATGGAAGTGACAGAGCTATGATTAAAGGAAGATGGGGATCCGCTAGTTGAAGAGATTTGTGCACGTTGTCCTCTGTGAAGATCCCTCTTTTTTAAGAATTGGCTTCCTCATTTGTCAGTGTGATTATATGATCACATTAACCTTCAAGTCATGCTAAAAAGCTGGTGCTATGCCCTGAATCCTGTAACTACAAAAATGAGGAATGGAAAAATAATCTCAAAGGCTTCTATTTTTTCATGAGTGAGCACTCTGGTGCAATTTTCTGTCCCATATTTTATAAATAAGAGTAGTGAAGTCTAGGGTCTCTGCACAGATGTTAGCACCCACAATTAAAGAAGAATTCATCTTGGGCATTCATATTTACTTCTCTGTGAGCTTACTAGTGAAAATACGAGGCATGCCAGTTTCTCAGATACAGGGATTATGCATGTGGTTCTAAACAGAAAGTCCAGTTTAGAAAAATACCATGTTGTAATGAAAGGCTGCTGATACAAAATAATCTGAAAATGAATATTCCTACCTTTGCGTAGGTCTAGTAGCAATACACAAACACACATGAATAGCAAGTAAACAAACTAAACTTCATAGATTCTGCATGACTGACTGTCTGCCTGACACTGATTTCAGTCAGAGTCAATGCAAGGCTGGATTTCCCATGTGTGGATTCAAATTTAAGGACCACCTAAACATGAATACCTGAGTGAATGAAAGTGAAATTGGAAACACATTTGTAAGAATAATGATTTGCTCCTAAATAGTTACGAAGCAAATATGATAAATTATTTAATGAGAACAAAAGCAGTGAATAATTCGGTTTATTGTAACAAACTCTGTCAACTGTAAGTGTCCTCTGTGATTTTAATATTTATTCAACTGCTACATTTTGTCAAAAATGCTTGATAATTTCGTGAAAGCAATATTGTATCACTGCAAATTTATGAAAATGGAATTTCTCTTCAAAATATAAGGGTTCATTTCATTCTTCCAGAAAAAAATCATGCTATTTGGTTAAAACTAGGAGGGACGGTTACTAAAAAATAGAAAACTGTTGAGTGAAAATAATGTAATTGGTTTTCCTATTTTATATAATAGCCACAGGTTTTCCTGCACAACAGGCCATCTACTTCAGTCTGCTACTTCCTGTTTATTTCTTTACTTGTACCAGTCTTCTAACCAGAAGGTAGAAGATTACTCCTACTCACCTTCTTGAATTTTTGCTTTATTTCTGTAGGCTTTTTACATATACTTATATTATTCATACACTTCTACATGTGAGTGCCATTGCACACCCTTTGGCAGCATTTTCAAATGGGCACCACTTAGTTACACTGTTTTGTCACTGATTCCACAGACCTTTTGGGAAAAAAAAAGCCCCATTGGCTTCAGAGTTACACACTTTGAGACTGCTTTTAGCTCCTTTGAGTAGAGATATACAAACAATATTGTTATTGTCTCATTGATTTCATCGATAGGATGTTCTGTAAGCATAAAAAAAGGCTGTTTTACTTACCCAGGGAGTGAACCATTCTGATGATGGCCATGGACATAGTGCTGTTTATCAAGGGACTGGCAAGATAAAAATTATCTTGAATACCATGTAGTTTGAGGTCAGGACAGGATATTTTTCCTTTATATGGCTAAAATATTGTAAAGGCTTGAAACATCTTTGTACTGATGTCTGAAACCAGTACTAATTTCCATTACTGCAAGTACCAATTTAAGGTGCATAAGGAAAACTCAGTTAATGCTTGAATGCAATGCCAAGCTCGGTTATTTTTATGGTGATGGTACTGCATATTGTTTCTGTTTTCTGAGGCAGATTTAAGGCATTTCTGATTTTATACATACTGAATACAATACTTGCCAATTCAGACAATAAAGTATTAAGAAATTCACCTAGTGAATGTAACAATTTTCAAAAGCCATAGTTCCATGTTTTGGTACTGCCAAAAGGGCTGCAGTGCCTTTCCCCTGTCTCAGCCACTCATTCTTCCTGCTCTTTCTGTGATGCGGCAATACAAGGAATTGGATCAAACAACTGACCAACTAAAATCAACCCAGAAAAAAAGAAATTGGTTTCCACCAGTCAATTCTCAGGTCTGGCTCACTTCACTGGGGCTATTTTTGGCAAAATGGAAAGGAGAGGGCAGAACAAGGAGAGCAGACCACCCCTTTCCATCTCACAACAGATTTATGCTAGACTGGCTTGATAGTAAAACTATAGAGGAAGAAGCTTATACATGTACACTCTTCTCAGTTCTTTGCTATTTTAAGGCTAGGTCAAGCTTCCATTGGAGTCTGTGCCTGCTCTGTCCCTTGAATTTTGGATGAAGCAGTTGTCAGTTCCTAAAATTTATTATCTGAGCCCATGGCGGTAGTTTTGGATGTGTGAATTTTATATGCCTCCCTTTTAGGTAATATCAATTGCTTCCTAATCCTTCTCTTCCTATGACCCAGCAATATATTTTCTTCCTGTTTCACAAATGGAAATGTAACTCAAGGAACCTAATTGGTTTACTAAAGTTCCCAGAAGTGAAGCAGAGAAATTAAATCTAGTTTTATGAGTACAAAGCTGAGCTAATACCCTCACTTGTGAGTCCAACTCCTATCTAGATAGGGTCTGTTTACTTGTCCTTGATTGTCACTGTTACTCATTTCACAAATGTTTGCCCACTGACACAATTTCAAGGCACATGAGTGGAAATCTGACACATCAGTGGAGTCGCTGACCGAGATTTCTAACATCGTTATAGGGTAGATTTCTAAAAATTGACCTCAACATTCCTGCCCTGTTTAATCCTGCCAAAATTGTGCCCGTGGTTTAACTCAAAGCCTACATTTTCAGACTAAATGTAATCTGAATTCTAAGTTGCTTCATTGGCTTTTCTTTACTGCTGTTAAGTGTATGGGGCCTGGGAAGACAGATACATCGCTAGTCAATGAAATGTTAAATGCAGCTTAATCTAATTATGTCACAGGCAATTACAGTCTCCAAAAGTTGTGGTTTACATTTAAAAATCTATAATGAAATCTAAAAAAGGAATAACAGATTAGCACTCCCTAATCTGCAACTGGTAATAATTTACACAACTATCTGAACTATTGTGCGCATATTTATGTAAACACACCTGCTCACACATACATACTTGCACTATGTTTTCTACACAGAAGAAACCCTCCTTAAGTTCATATGTGTTTTCTGTATAATAATAAATTTGTTTTTATTTGAACTTTCAGTCGACGCTGGCGTCGCTGGAATCGATTTAATCGAAGAAAATGTAGAGCTGCAGTAAAATCTGTCACATTTTATTGGCTTGTTATTGTCTTGGTCTTTCTGAATACATTAACTATCTCATCGGAGCATTATAATCAACCTGACTGGCTGACCCAGATCCAAGGTACAATCAAAAATTATTTGTCCTGTTTTTGACTACGGATACTTGCATTCTATCGGTGCCTACTTTTGTACTTTGCCATTTTGTTGTTGTTTGCTGTCCTGAAGGATATTCAGCCCAGCCAAAGGGAGATACAAGAAATGACTGAATGTGTTTGATTTCCACAACTTAATGGCATAACTGAACAGCTTAATGGCATACCGGCAAAAAACTGACAATACTAAATTGTAAATAACCTGTACTTTTATTGTTAAACCATGCTTGAAAGATGAGGAAGGAGATGGGAACTGGCACAGCAGAACACGCTGTGGGCTGTGTTGCTTAAGTTACACTGTTTACTCAAGGTGTGAGTTGAGCAGCCGTGAACTGCACAATGGATTGGAAAGATGAATAGTTTAGAGGTCGCAGGAAGCTTTACATCCTTGTGTAACTTTTGCCACTTAGGCATCAAATACAGTCCAACATAAAAAAACAGTACTTCCTTCCTTCTTAAGCAAAAGGCTGTGACCTAGTATAGAAAGTATAGTACTAATAAGTTAAAATAAAAATGGAATCTATGAGACAATTCAGGAATGTCTGTCTTTTTTCTTTTTTTAATATTTTGTTCCAGATATCGCAAATAAAGTTCTTCTGGCTTTATTCACCTGTGAAATGTTAGTAAAGATGTACAGCCTGGGCCTACAGGCTTATTTTGTTTCTCTTTTTAACCGCTTTGATTGCTTCGTTGTTTGTGGTGGCATTGTTGAAACAATTTTGGTGGAGTTGGAAATTATGTCACCCCTTGGAATTTCAGTGTTTCGCTGTGTTCGTCTCCTGCGTATTTTTAAAGTAACAAGGTAAGATTAACTAATACTGCTAACTTTAGGGATAGCTGAAGGGTGATCAGCAATTCTTTTGTAATACTTCATCATGCGCTGCTCTTTTACTGTTTTGTTTGGGTTTTTTTGGTGTGTGTTAACACACGCATTTTAATTTATAGGCACTGGGCATCCCTGAGCAACTTGGTAGCATCCTTGTTAAACTCAATGAAGTCCATTGCTTCACTGTTGCTTCTGCTTTTCCTCTTCATCATAATCTTCTCGTTGCTTGGAATGCAGCTGTTTGGAGGCAAATTTAATTTTGATGAAACTCAAACAAAACGGAGCACCTTCGATAATTTTCCACAAGCTCTTTTAACTGTATTCCAGGTAACTTTCTTTCATCCCGTATGAAACATTTTACCTTTGATGATCAACAAAACTGTTTAAGTGATCATGTTGCCTGAAAATAAAATCTCGAATACTATTTATTCAGTTTACTTTAAGTAGCATTCTGCTCATTAAATTCAGTACTCTGGTAACTCTGCACCATTTGTACCATTTGTTTCATGTCTTATTTGATCTATCTATGCAACATAGCTGTCATATTACTTCACAAAATTGAATCTCCTTTGTCCATCAAATACATGACTAGAAAAAGAGGTGGAATGTTATTTTAATCAAACTGTTTTCTTTAACTTCATTAGCTATATAAAAGTTCAGCTATTCCCAAGCAGGAAAAAATGAGAAGCATTGTAAAAGTGCATATTTGCATATGGGTCATATCATTTACTGTAATATAAAAATCAGTATGAATTTCTTTAAAGAGACACTGTCAGGTTTATTAAAATTTTAAAGTAACGTGTCTGCTAGTTGTGAAAAGATAGGGCCATACTCACAGTTTACTTTTCACTACTTTATGATCCTTTTTTTTATTTTTCCCAATTTGGATTCTGGAATTAGGCTAATTGGTTTCATCTTTCTAGCCATTTTCACATTCAGCTTTGCACATTTCCACAATGTTTGGTTTCAGACATTGTAGGTGAGTGTTTAAAGCTGACCCTGCAAGACTCAACTTTGTGCCAGCTTCCTGTCTCTGGTAGAATTTTCATCTGGTGGCTGCCCAGAGCAAGCAAAAAATCTTTCCATGTAATTTTAACATAAGGAAATCTTAATGAGAAATCTCCTTAAGAGGAAAAGTGTCCACATTTGACCTGGCATTGCCTCTTTAAAAAATGAAGGCTGTACTTTCAAACTCAGCTGAGTTGGATTTTATTCAGATTTTAGGCTGATTTTCAGTTTCAGAATACACTCAGGAGCAACCAACCTGTTGGGTGCTCAATAACTGTGAAAATCAGCTTGATAAGTTTAGCTCTCCAAAAATGAATTTCAGAAATTGGCATGCATATAATTTTCTCAAACAACCACTTAATTACTTGGAAGGAGAGTCAGTATTGCATGTCTTCTCAGGATAGAACTGATAATTTTTAAGAAGTTACTTAGAAATATACGAAGTGCCCCTATAACCTGCATTGTAATACCCAGAATTTTTGTTACAATACAGAAAAAGTGGAGTTGCGTCATTGTAAACTATCCTTTTAACTAATGAACAGATTTCTGTAAAATTCTTTCAGACTTCCATGAAACAATAGCCAATAAGAAAATAATGTGATTCTCCCACAGCATTGAGGTCCATTCAGTTTAAAATAGGTACCATTTCAAAAGCTATAGCAGTAGTGTATGTGTGTGGTACGTGTATTATATAATTTATGATAAGGTGGCCAGTCCCCGTTAAAACTGAAATTGGTTAGACCAATTTGCAGGACTAAAAAATGGCATACACTAGAAAAGATTTGTGGCCACTATTTTAAAAAAAGAGAACCTTAAAACATATACTCACATGATTTTCAAGAATGATGAACATTTGTGGGCATTACTACATATGTGGCATTACTGAAAATCAGGGCTCTTACTTTTGCATGCTAAAATCAATAAAATTATAGGCTTCTATTTTTATCATTTTTGCCTTTGAAGTTCAGTGATGTAGATGTGTAGCATAAAATAAAAGCTAGTAGAGTTAAACCCAAGCTTTCAGGAGACACTTAAACGGAAATTTTAAAACAATGCATGAAAAGATTATGGTATTGCTTTATGTATACAGAAGGTTAGCCTTATTGTGTATTGTGGTCAGAGGAAATGTATTTCTTTATTGCTTTTTTTGATGTTGAGTTACTAATAATATATCTGCTTCTTAGATTCTAACAGGTGAAGACTGGAATGCTGTTATGTATGATGGCATAATGGCATATGGTGGCCCATCATCGTCAGGCATGATAGTCTGTATATATTTCATTATCCTCTTCATCTGTGGTAACTGTATCCTTTGCACTCACTGGAAACATCTCCAAATGGGGCTGGGTGCCAGGGACATATGCAAAATTTCTCTAGAAGGGAGTAAATTGCAATGGACATGCAAATGCTTTCTGCATGTGCTAAGTCCTTTAAATAGACTTTTCTTTGTACACCTGTTCCCTAATGAATGCGACTCCAGTGATCTCCGAGTCTATCTCCCGCCACCACAGTGGCAGAAACCAGATAATTTTTTTTTTTCTTCCTTCAGTGGGAAAACAGCCTTGTTCTTTCTACTTGTCTCTATTTGACATCTCTCCCTCTGAAAATGCATGGATGTAGTCTGATCTCTATAGCAGTAATTTCCCGTTCATCCTTTTGACGCTTGATATAGCCCTGTTAATTGTGACACACACTGACAGTGGAGCCAGTGATCCACTGTATAGTGCAGGGACCAGATGAGAGAAATCTGCATGGAAGAATGTTGAGTCAGTTAGGATTAAGTCTGCTGAAGCATTCCCGCTCCCTGCCTTCAGTGTGTACTGGAAATACTTCCTTGGCCCCATGTAGCAGCAGAAACTAGTGTCATTCTCAGAAGTTCTTAAAAGGTCAGGAGGTGATAAAAGGGCAAAACCATTCAATTTTCTGCACTATGCGGTACTTGTATCAGTATTTGTACTCAACTGATATGGACTGAAATACAGAATTTGATATAGATTGTTCTAGACACGGAAGATAGCGCGTTATAAAAATGAATTTTTCAAAATGCCTGAACAGTCTTCACTTTTAATAGACAGTGTTTCATATTTGAAACTTCCTCAAGCCAGCTTAAAGTTGAATTTCGTTTACTTAAAAAATACATCAAGTATTGTGCTATTTTAAAATCAGTGACCCTAATGGATCTCTGCTCATTTTACACCCAGTATTAATCTAGTCCATTAAATGAGTGTTATTTGCACTACACTCCAGCATCACAAATCTGTACGCTGTAGGTTGGGAACATGTGTTTTATATCTCTCACATTGTCAGTGTTCATGCTGATAATAAACCAAACAAATATAGTAAGGCATAATGTCCTTAAAATTATTTGAAATAGACATCTTGCTAAATGTCTTCTTGGCTATTGCTGTGGATAACTTGGCAGATGCTGAAAGTCTAAATACAGCTCAGAAAGAAGAAGCTGAAGAAAAGGAAAGGAAAAAGAATGCGAGGTAAAATAGCATGGGCATGTTGAATAAGCAGGAGAGGGAAGGAGGAGGGTACTGAATTATTTCATAAGGATTTTCTTTACTTCATATAAATGTCTTTACCATCTTGAAAATTTATTGGACTCAGGAAAAAAATGAGAGTTTACCTAGACATTAAAATAAGACCCAATTAGTATGATTTTAGATAAAAGTTCGGTAGTAATTGGGAAAATGGGGTGAATTAAGGACATAATGACAAGCCAACTGATATTTAAACATTGCAACGGTAGGATTTATTGTGCAATTAGAACAAGAATGTATCTGTTGTTGCCAGTGCACAACTCCCTGTGGAATCAGTTCTCTAGGCCTTATATAGGCAACACGAAAGCCTTCATCTGAAATCAGTGCAGGCCTGTTGAAGTCAATGCAAGTTGTTTGTTTGAGTCCAAGGGCACAGTTTATCCCTCTAGAAAGGAGTAATGATCACACATTGAATTTTTTAGGGATTAGCTTCTGGAATTATATTCAAAACTATAATCTTTTAAATGGATCATTGCATTCAAATGCAATAGATTTTATTGCTCTGACACCTGCAGCTATGCAAATAATTTCAAATATTTTACTATATGTTTTTAGGTATGCTCTCTTAACTTTTCATAGAATGGGTATAGCTCACTTAAAATCTTATGTCTTTACATGACGTGCTTTGTAATTGTTACTGTATTGTTTTGTAGAAAAGAGAGTCTGGAAAATAAAAAAAGTGAGAAGTCAGAAGGTGACCAAAAGAAGCCGAAGGATAGTAAGGTGTTTATTCTAAAAATTGTGTCTTTTCTAAGAAGCAGTTTTACTAATTTTGCTAGGGAGTACTTTTCAAGACTGCTGTGCATCATACAATTTCTTCTATGAACCCATCATTCCTATGTTTTTTTCCAGGCAAAGGAAACTTAGTTCTGATGCTTTGCATCCTCACAGAATCTCTTAAACCAGAAAATCCTTTTGGTTTCAGGATATCCTGAGAAGGGAAGTTCTTAGAGCATGAAATAGTTAATGTTAGAAAAATTTGATGTTATTTTAAGATCCTTGTAGGTGTTTTGCCTGATAAATCCGGTGGAAGATATTAATAAATGATAAACTCTTAGTAGAATGTTCAAACATTGTTGCTTATTTTTACCAAAGCCTGTTGGTTATATTCTCATTGTGATCTACACAGCCAGAAGAATGTGGATACTATAGAAAAATCATCTTTTAAAAATATGTATTAAACTGTCAGCTCTCTTCTCTGTTACCCTGTTTCAGAAAACTCAGACTAAGCATAGGGATTGCTTCCCTGACTTCAGAGGCTTATTTGGTTTGCTTTCTGTTGAACTTTATACTCCAAGCTGTATTTAAATCTAGTTTTCTTCTTGTGCATCCCTTTCAATGCTGTAGGTGACAATTGCTGAATATGGAGAAGGAGAGGATGAGGATAAAGATCCCTATCCACCCTGTGATGTACCAGGTATGTGAATACCAGCCAGAAGACAAACACATTTAAGTTTGTTTGCTAAAATATCCTAAACTTGTTCTTGCTGAACACTGAATCGATTCCTTTGAAGCCGGTTGTGCTCTGTTATCAGTGGATAAATGGGCCTGTAAGCTGCTAAGTATTATCTTTTCCTGCAGCTTCCTAGACAGTACAAACAGCATATGAGAGTTAATATTGTGAGCCTGAAGACTGCTGTGGTAATACTATCTGAATGTGGGAGCAAATTCTAAACTTTTCTGAAATGTTTGGCAAAAGGGGACATTCCAGGGCTGATGATGTTCGATCACTTTTGTCTTAGCTTCTTCCAGTCCAGTGAACATACTTATCTAAAAATCAGTTCTGTCTGATTGTCTGGATGACTATTACAGAAATCTGCCCTACCTTTTGAGCACTCAGTGCTCAACCAATGTGCAGAGCTCAGCACCCCTACAACACAGCTCAGGCAAGGACTCATGGTCAGGGGCTGAGCTTAACTGGGACTCCAGAGCCCGTGTGCAGGGGGTGTGAGTGGAGACCCCAGATGAGGCTGGTCAGGGCGAGTAAAGCCTATTAGTGCACTCAGGGCACTTAGGCACATGCCCATATATGCACATAAACATGTATATAAGCTCGTGACAACTGTATAGATGTTCATATATTGATTCATAGATTTTTAAAGCCATGCTATGAATATATATTTCCTATAAGCCATATATATTTTAATAGAAGCCGTGCTTTTATATTGTTATGAACAAAACCTCAATGTTTTTTATTTTGTAGTAAAAAAGTGTTTAATTTAAAGTAGGTGAAGATGAAGAAGATGAAGAGGATGAACCAGAGGTACCAGCAGGCCCACGTCCCCGTAGAATATCGGAACTAAATATGAAGGAGAAGATAACACCGATCCCTGAAGGGAGTGCCTTCTTCATTTTCAGCAGCACAAATCCGTAAATATAACTTTGAAAAATACTGTTTTAGTCCATCAAGGTTTAGCAGTGAAGGAACAGGCCTTCTTCCAATGAGGTTAGGAATAGAACTCCAGTATCTTCAACAGGAGAGAGAGTGGCTTCTCTCCTAAAATTTTCTGAATGGCTTGGTAAACGGAAAGAATTTGATAAAGATATTGATTTGCTTCCCACTGTTGAAGATAATAGCATTTTGTAGATATAGTCTGTCAAGTCTGCACATGTCTGAAAAGTACCCTTTAATGTATATTAGCTATTTAGTATGTTAGTCACTGGATATAAAAGGTGTGACATTAAGATCTGAACATCTTTTACGTGAGATAGGATTCCTAGGAACCATAGGAACCTTTGTGGAGCTGTACAGCTGAGGAAGGAGAAGATCAAATAAGAGAAAAAGAGAAAAGAAGGAGAAAGGATATATGTATTCCTCTTGTGGTAACCGCATTTTCCCAGATTCAAGTAAACATTGAAGATAAAGACAAATTATTTCAAAAATCAAGAACAAGAATAGTTGGATTTTGGGGGGAATTGGAATCTTTCACCGCTTAGTGTAACTCCAGAGCATTTGAAGTTCCACACTGATGAAGAAAGCAAGCTTCTGTAGTCAGTAAAAGTCATTACTGATTGTTGGATGGAAGTGAACAAGTGAACTAAATTCAGTTCCTACAGGCTGAACATAGCTGTTACGTTTATATATAGCAATTTCATGAGCAGTCTTAGAAGGGAGCTTGAGAGTTATTTGGCACAGGAGACCACTGCCTTCTCGGTGGTAGAGCTCATCACAATTAAGTTTAGAAGATGTTGTGATGATCAAGATACAATATTTTGGGCTTGTATCTTATTCATTGCATGGGTTGTCTAAAACTCTTCAGAATTTTCAAACAAACTGGAAAAACAGCTATTTAAACTAGTAATTTTAAGAACACATACGCTGAATGCAAAAACATAAGATTTGTTGAACATGTCAAATTGCTTTTGGCCTCAACTAATGCTACATATTTTCATCCCAAAATGGCCATCTTAGTTAACTAAGTGTCTTGGTTTAACCCGGCAGGCAGCTAAACACCACACAGCCGTTCGCTCACTCCCTCCCGGTGGGATGGGGGAGAGAATCGGAAGGGTAAAAGTGAGAAAACTCGTGGGCTGAGATAAAGACAGGTTAATAGGTGAAGTTAAAGCCATGCGTGCAAGCAAAGCAAAACAAGGAATTCGTTCACCACTTCCCATGGGCAGGCAGGTGTTCAGCCATCTCCAGGAAAGCAGGGCTCCATCATGCGTAACGGTGACTTGGGCAGACAAACACCATCACTCCAAATGTCCCCCTCTTCCTTCTTCTTCCCCCAGTTTTATATGCTGAGCGTGACGTCCTATGGTGTGGGATATCCCTTTGGCCAGTTTGGGTCAGCTGTCCCGGCTGTGTCCCCTCCCAGCTTCTTGTGCACCCCCAGCCTGCTCACTGGTGGGGTGTGGTGAGGAGCAGAAGAGACCTTGACTCTGTGTCAGCACTGCTCAGCAGTAACTAAAACATCCCCGTGTTACCAACACTGTTTCCAGCACAAATCCAAAACAGAGCCCCATACTAGGTGCTATAAAGAAAATTAACTCTATCCCAGCCAAAACCAGCACGCTAAGATGCACTATGCTCAAATCATCTACTTAATAACAGGAGAACAAATTTTCCCTAAGAACCTTCTGATTCTTCAGCAGAATTTAGACAACTTCAGTGTTAGTCAGTTATAAACCTGCTCCTGCTTTTTTGCCAGTTTAATCCCGGACCTACTCTACCAAGGTGCTCAATAGCATTTTTAATAACTTTGTGCTCAGTGACTCTAAGCATATGTACAGTTTCACTTCTTACGTGGCTGAAACTTAGCAGCTCTGTAATCTTCAACGCCCATTTGTCCTATAATTCTATAAGAAAATCTTCACAGGCGATTCTGATTTGGATTGAGTCTCTAAGTAGCACAATGAGATCTGTAGCCTAAGCCACATCTCACTGTATGACTATTTTTGACAGCTTTAATAAGAATCAAATCAAACTGGGGATCTGAAATGAGTTATTATTTAGCATTGGTCCTTTTGACATTGGCCTCTGTGTGTGCACAGTGGTACAAATGCTGGAACTTGTAGTGGCATTCATAACCCATAGAAAACCAACAGGAGCTGGGAAATCCTCTCTCAGGTTCCTTTGATAAGTGCATCTTCACTACAGGTGGATTGGATTTTGGATTTATTTACATTTTTAGAGATCAGAGCTATAACTTCAGCATTTGCACTGCTTTTAGCTACTGATGGTTGCTCTGTTCTGTCATTGTTGTCAGAGTCATAGAAAATATGTTGTATATTAGCCATCTGCTGAGTTCTATTTGCACGCATGGTATATTTTTGTATCTCCTCTTCAGAATTCGAGTGGGATGCCACAGACTCATCAATCACCACATCTTTACCAATCTTATCCTTGTCTTCATCATGCTGAGCAGTGTTTCCCTAGCAGCAGAAGATCCAATTCGCAGCCACTCTTTTCGAAATAATGTAAGCCCTTAATTTTTATGTCTGAAGATAAGTACCTCCTCACAGGATAACAATCCTTTGGGACTAGTGCCTGTTTTCTAATTTTCAAGTTAAGAAACTTTCCTTTTCCTTTTTCAAGTCATACATTTGTATTTTTTTGCTTTAAAAACCATAAATCTTTAAAGACAAGTAACTTTATTGATGGAACATCATAGATATTGGAACCATTTATTATGTGCATAATGTTTTTCCTTTGTAGGCTATTAATATATCAGAATAAAATATGCTCAAGCTGAGCATAATCTTTATAATTTCCATGTTTTTTCATAATTTTCAGCTGGTGTACCTGATATGTGTTTCCTGAATCACTCTTAGTGCCTCTCATTGTTTGACACTGACTTAAGATTGCCAGTTAAAATTATCACTGTTTATAACATGTTGGGAATAGACTCTGACCTGTCCTCTCTTCTCCTTCATTGACTCTATTGTACGGTCTTGGGGAACTCAGAGTATCAGTCTGTTAGTATGTGTATGCATTTGTAAGGATATTACCTCTTCTTTCAAAGAAGCTAGTGTGGCCACACTAATGAGTTTGAGTACCACCACATCGGACCTGAAGATCCTGGGATTCCTGATTGGCCAAATCAGAAACTAAACAAGTTTTACTTTTTTCTGGATCAGAGCATGCCCAACTCTTGCCTTGATTCAGAGTCAAATGCCATTTCAGCCTATATACAGACCTGAAAATTTGGAAGTGTTTCTGCATCCTTTTTTAGATATAGTTGTAGAAACAAAATATTTGTAAGAATACTGATTTCAGAAATGTCTCTATTATTCAATAAAACTGTAGTTTATGTGGTATAAACATCTGTGTTCTCCTAAAACAAATTCCTGAATCCCCCATTTTAAGTTCTTAATATAGTAGAAGACTTGCCTGTTACTCAAATGCACAATTATTAGACAGAGAAACAAAAATAAATCCACTCTCGTGACCACTAATGTTCGTCTTACACTTGTTGCACTTGTATTAGCAGTGAAGCAAGTCTCTCATTTTTGTGAGTTGTGCATGCTTTAGATTAAGTATGAAATAGCTAAGATGATGCAACTTGGTAATAGTCTGTGGGGACTTTTGGGATACGTTGACAGAACTTCCAGGCCTCTCCTGTCTTAGGTATAAATTGATCTGTAGAGATTGCCATGGAGTTAGAGAAACTGTTCCACCTCTTACAGGAAAAATGGGCCTACTAGGTCAGTAGATGTTGTATCCCTCTAGTTCTTGCTAGTGTAGATGCAGCCTCTGAAAGTCCTCTTTTGGCTGTTGACATTCTCTGAACGTTTTTTCAGTAACATTAGTAAAAACCAAAAAGTTAAAACTTTCTTCAAAGGTAAAAAGAGGTCAAAGCACAAAGACACTCTTCGTGTACTATTCAGTACAGCTGTGTGTTTCCCATATCTATAAAACTGGACAAGTGCAATCTTATAAATAAATCACACTAATGGATAAGAAAAAGAGAGCTGGTGGGCAATACTGAAACTGTTATTGCAGAAATGGCTTGAAGGGCTGATAATTAGTTTTGTAACTGGAGGAGTACTAGGAAAATGTAACTGGAGAGTGGTGGTAACTGAAAGGATTATTCCTATTTGGGACACAGACAGGTAAAATGTGAGAGTGATTTCAAGAAGGCGTTGCCCTCTTGTAAATATTCACAAATGCACCAGACCTGCATATTTTCTTGTTACTACCTTGAATGATCATGTTCCTTCAACCAGCCAGCTCGACAAGGGAATGAAAGTTTGCAAACTAGAATGCCTTTAAATACTTTCTTTTAACTCTAGAGTGAATTCCTTACTGATTAATCTTTGTTGAATGGCTTTAATATTTGCCTATTTTTTCAGCCACAGCAAGGGACAGAAGGATGTGATCTTCAACTGAACATGGGCAAAAAAATTATTTCCTTTTATATGATCTAACAGGAATACTGTCTTTATGTGTTGTCTCTTTATTTTATTTCTCCTTCCCGTTTTATTGGTTGCTGAGCCACAGGCAACATGTTTCTGTGCACAGCTGTTTGCTAGTTGGATTGCTGCATCCTTGAAACTAAACTAGTACCCAATGCAGTGCATGTCGATCGCTAAATTAGGTGCTAGCAATATGGCCACCTTGAAAGGGTGTGAAATCTTGGTTGTAGTGAAATATATGGCAGCGTGCGTGTCGACAGCAGTGAGGTCAATATCACATCCACAATCTTTTTAAAAGTTTGCATATCACTATGCAACTGTTGTGGGTTCTTTTAAATTTCCTACAAATAAATCACTGCTGTATCTTTCAAGTTCAATAAAAAAGAGTTGTAGTGCTGATTTTAAGTAATTTAGTTATTCGTTAATTTGCTTTGTGACACTCTAGCCCAGTCTATACAGGAACAATATGTAGAATGTAGAATGATGTGCAGTCTAGAAGCATCCATTGAAGTTTTATTTTTTGATGCAATACTTCAGTAAAAAAAAAAAAGGACTTATTATTAATAAGTATTTATTCTTTGTGTAAAATTCTGTATCTCTGCTAAAGGCTGAAGAAAGTACCTGTGAAAGCTGATAGAGGAAAGTCTGAATTGAAAGAACATGTTGCTTATGGGGTCCTGTTAACTCTTTAGGGGTGAAATCTAATATCTAAGCACAGTGGCATCTGATAAATTTTTAAGTAAATAAAAATGGTTGCACAATAGCCAGAATTTTAAACTACTTTGTATAAATTCCCCATCTACCTACTTAGATTAATTCAGGTGTTGCTGTGCATGTGGTCTAAATTGTAAAAATCTATTAATAGATGGATTTCTTACTGTGGCACATATTATACCTTGCAGATACTTGGTTACTTTGACTATGCTTTCACAGCCATCTTTACTGTTGAAATCCTGTTAAAGGTAATGCATTGTTAATTGATCCTTGTTAGCTCAAAAGCAGCTTTAGCAATAATGTTTGTAACTTTTTGTTTACCTTCCAGATCCTAGGGTATGCAGATTATGTCTTCACTAGTATGTTTACATTTGAGATCATTTTGAAGGTAACAGGTTTTTAAAGGAAGTTTGTTTAAAAGGATTTTCCTTGTGTGTCACCTGCCAAGAAAAGGCACTTGAAGTGTTCTTCGCCTTTTCTCTAAGCTATCAAAGCTAAATTTTTTTAAACCAGAGGATTTTTTAATTTGACAGTTCCTCATAGTTTTAATTGGTTATTTTTTACCATTGGGTGCATGAAGAAGCTGATTTTTTTATCATTACATCAACTTAATAATTCATTTTTTACCCTTTTTAAACTACAGTTGTCAGAAAAGGGAAAAATAATTCACTGCGCATGAGCTTTTCCTTCTCCTTGCTCTGGCACTTCCAAAAGAGATAATCAGTCTTTTAAGGAGAGAGCATGTAATTTCTCATTTCTTTTGCTGAACTATATTCACAGAGCTAAAATAGTAGATAACTATTTTCTTGCAATAGGACTTGCAAGATATCTTGCATTTATCTATCTGTATACTAAGATACTTTGCATTTATCTTGGGCATACATTTAAATATACAGAAAGGCATAAATATGCTTGCTTAAATGTATTACCCATGCATGAGTCAAAAATTGGCATTTTAATGTATAGTTTGTGTACTGATTATTAAGAATATCCATTGGGGTTACTCAGATTTTAGATGTATGAGGCTTACTCTGGCACTGAAGCCGTATAACTGAGGATTAGGTTCAAATGTAAGAAAATGCTGAACAAATAAATCAAAAGTTTTGGTGGGAATTTGTGAAATATTTTTTCAGAGATTTACACGTTTCCTAAAAGCATCATGCTGTGCATATTCACCATGAGTTTTTGGTAGAGTAACCCTGATCTATAAACTTTAAAATTTCTGGTACACTAAGAATCTGTACATAAACTTTGCATTTCCAGTTGAGGATTAAGCTTAACAAAATCTCTTCTCCCAGCTTTTGCTCATATTGCTGTGCATACTCTTCACAATGCGATTCGATTAATACTAATTGATGCAATATTTGGGCTGTTTACAAGATAAGCTGTACTGTAAGTAGTAGACTATTTTTATGCTTGCAAATATTCTCCCAGACTTACATTTATCCCCTTATTTCTCATTTTCAGCAGTGAGGAGCTTGCTATAGAATTGATTAATCTTATAAAATTTGTAGCATTCTGTCGTGGTTTAACCTGGCAGGCAGCTAAACACCACCCAGCTGTTCGCTTGTTCCCCACTCCACAGTGGGATGGGGGAGAGAATCGGGGGGGCAGTGGGGGAGGAAGTAAGATTCGTGGGTTGAGATAAAGACAGTTTAATAGGACAGAAAAGGAAGGAAAAATAATAATAGTAGTAATAATAATAATGATAAACGAATATACAAAATAAGTGATGCACAATGCAATTGCTCACCACCTGCTGACCGATGCCCAGCCAGTCCCCGAGCAGCGGCCCCCCTGGCCAGCTTTCCCCCAGTTTATGTGCTGAGCATGACGTCCCATGGATGAAATGTCCCTTTGGCCAGTTTGGGTCAGCTGTCCTGACTGTGCCCCCTCCCAGCTTCTTGTGCACCTGCAGCCTGCTCAGTCGGTAGAGCATGGGAAGCTGAAAAGTCCTTGACTAGTGTAAGCACTGCTCAGCAACAACTAAAACATCGGTGTGTTATCAACATTATTCTCATACTAAATCCAAAACACAGCACTGTACCAGCTACTAGGAAGGAAATTAACTCTATCCCAGCTGAAACCAGGACACATTCTAAAATAAATACCCAGTTTCTTCACTGCTAGAGAAAGGCCAAACTAAAGGAAAGAACAAAGTATTGAAAAGAACTGTAGCATTAGATCAAACTAGTTCCCAACTCTGAATTTGAGAAGCCATTCAAAATATGTTACCACCATTTCTGTGGCAGAAGAGAGTCGATAAATTTCCACATGCTCTGAGCAGCAAGTTGTATAGCTCCTGCAGTTCCAATTGTGTTTCTGTAGGAGACAGAGGAGTTATGAAGCATGGCATAAAGAGGCATAATTGGATGTATTAAGAAAAGCAACTTTCCTACTAATTGCAAAAGATTCTGACACTGAGCGACTCGAGACTTATCCAAGGGAAGTAGGAAGCTCTAGAGTTTGGGCTGCTGAAATCTGTCATTGTAGAATATTACAAAGAAACAAGAAGCCCCATCATAGCCAAAAATGTTGATGCTCCTGACTCCACGTTCTCCAGGAAGCTCTGCCCTGCAAGGCACTCACATGTATTTATAAAGGAAGATAAATTGTACCATAAAAAATGTAATGGACAACCAGAACATGACACACGTACATATACAGTGCCTGCTTTACTAACATGTCTCAGACACTGGCTTTGCTTGCTTATGGCTGGAGTCCTCGATGTCTTCTGTGCTGGGTTTTGCGTTGTGCTTTTCACAGTATCTAAGTCATGCAGAAGCTGCGTGTGTTCTGCAAGGAGTAAATTCAAGACTAGACCTGCAGTAACAATAGCATTCCTTAATTTCCAGGCAAAAAGTATATGAAACTAAAATTGAGATAACCAGAGGCAATATTATCAGCTGCAGCAAAGAAGCTCATAAATGTCCAAAAAACAAGCATTAAAACAGAATAACTCTCAGCATGTGGAGAGTCTTCCTGTGCTCTGTCTTACTGACTGCTCCACATTATATGGTGTTGAGGATATGAATGAGGATATGAATAACAGAAAAGCTGCAATATCAGTTTAAAGCATTTAAGAATTCTCTTACGTAATCCCTACATGACATTGAAATCCAGCTTACCATCCTGTTTGCAGTACTTGGGAAATGTGAAAACATCAGAGCAAAGGTCAGGTTAGGACCTTGCCCCAGCTGTGCTAATCCCACACCATTTAAACCATTCCCCACTGGTGTGGAATTACAGGCAGGAGGAAGAGAGCAGCACTGGTGGTGCCCCGGGCACTCAGCTCAGTGAGCGTCCTGCAGCATCTGCTCCGCTGAAGGCTGTGTGACAGGGCTCACCACCTCAAATCCCCTCTAGGCTTTGCTTTGGTCCTGATCTGTGTGAAGGATAGAATGATTTGCTATAGAGAGTTTTAGTCAGATGCTTCTGCTGGGATTTGTAGTGATTGAAATATGAGTCTCCATATAAAGATGGGGAGATACGTACTTCACCTGTATTTTTAGGTCAATGTATCTTTACTTTTGTGGGAGTCTTTACATGAAACTTTGTGTGCTGCTAACTGACAACATACTACAGTGTAAACGATAGATAGCTGTAGGTTTGATATTCGAGGTTAGTTTAGTGTTCAACTCCCACTAAGTTTAATGAATTTAGCCATAATCTGTACAGCTGTAAGTGAAAAGAACTAGGAATTTATTGGAAATTTTATAATATATTACCTCTCTCATGTCATGGCATAGGTTAAAACTTTAGGATTTTTATTCTTCTAGTTTTGAGGAACATTTAGTATTTTGACCATGACAAAAGCAAGTTTAACATGAGAATAAGGAGAGAAAGGCTTCCAAGAAAAATGTATCTTTTGTAGTTTGCATTCCTTGGCAGATATATAGCTTTCACTGACGCTGATGGTTTTTCATGCAAAAGACCTGCAAGTTTGTGCACACGAGTAGTGACACAGTGGACTGAGATGTCCATTGACAGTAGCTCTGTTCTACATTGTGGAACAGTCTTGAAAGATGTAATAGTCTACTGCAAGAGGACAGGAAATAAAATCTTTTCACTCCATCTTGAGGAACAGAACAGAATAGAAAGTAATGGGTTTAAAATGCACAGTCAATACCAGATGTTTTCTGGCTGGCATTGAGTTTTCTTCCCTGTGGAAAACAATGAGTAGCTGAGAGTACTCAGGTCTATTTTAAGAGGACCTTAAGGCTGAAGAAATTAGAATCCATGTACCTGAACTGACTACTAGGTATTTTTCAAAGGTATCCTTGTTTTAATTTCAAGTTTTTAGTTTCAGTGTTTCGGTCTTAATCCATAACTATGGGAAAACCCATGCAAAATTCTACTCTAGTGCAGGTTATGTGCTTCTAATGGCTTCACTGGATTCCTCTGTGCATTTTTTAACTGGTACTTACTTGCAGTTATGGTAACGGTCTAACTCATAGATTTAGGAACCAAATTCAGCTTTGCGATACCTGAGAACATCTGCCCATATTCTGTCTGCAGCCATAATTAATAGAGCCTCTGTCACTGGCTCGTCATGAAACCTGCAAATGATGCATGCAGGTTCCTTCACAAGATATCCTTTGTGTGCTTCTTTCTTCTTAATCTAGGCACAGAAAGCAAAAAATGAAGAGAAAGTCCAATAGGGAGAGCAATGTTTGATACCCCCCACAGACCAGCAAAACTTGGGGACCCTTGTCCACACATAATACAAAACAGTCTGTGAGTTGTTCCAGGTTGTTCCAAGATACCCACTCATGGTCTTAACATGTCTCCTGTGAGCCAAAGGCAAATAGCAGTGTAATGCTGCCTTATGACAGCCTTGTGCTAGCTCTGTACCAGATTCGACTCTCAGGTTTTTACAATACATTTTCAGCTCCTTGAATTCTCAAAATAGTATGAATGATTAGGAGTCAGAATCTGGACCTTACAGTTTAGTAAGCATGGAAATATTATGTTTCTTTTCTTCTTCATTTTCTAACAAAGGCCATATCAATGCAGTGTAATCACCTCGGCCTAATCAGTTCTTACACAAAATAGAACATTTGTTGACATCAGAAACAATTAACACATTTGCTGGTGTTGCTTGAGCAGAATTTTTATGATTTAAATGAAAGATTTAATGTACCTAGTGGGATTGTTTTATATCTCAATTGCTTTTAGAAAGTGAGATAATATTGTATGCATTCACACTCTAGGCAATTGTCTTGTAAACAGCCTAAATGTGAATTTGAATAAATTGAAATATAGACTAAATGTGTAACAATTCTATTTTTAGATGACAGCTTTTGGAGCATTCCTTCATAAAGGGTCCTTCTGCAGGAATTATTTTAATTTGCTGGATTTGCTGGTTGTGGGTGTTTCTCTGGTATCATTTGGTATTCAGTAAGTACTACACTTATAATGTGAATGATTTATTTTTGCTTTGGGGTTTTATACTGAAATAAGTGTTTCAGCTCCTTTTGTTCCCCCATTGTGTGTGGGTGTGCAGTATCAGTATTCAGAGTTGGGACTGGCAAGAGGTAGTGCTGTATGTTGAGAGTGTTGTAACTCACTACTCTCATGGGTTGGAAACAAATTGCTACTTCCCACTATTACCAAGAGAACAAGAAAGAACACCATGACACTGCATTGTGTAGCAACTAATTCCTGGAGCTTCAGGAAGTTTATATACCCGCTTTTGTACTATTGCCACATCTACAATCTAATTCTATGAGCTTGCTTATTCAGCATTGATCTACTGGGATATGTAACTTAACGGTATTTGAAGGGGAGAGAAGTTTTGCCTCAATCAGGACTGTAAGTGGTAGTGAAGAGATTTTTGTGCTTTGTTTGGATCAGGCTAAACATAATAGAAGAGCCTGAAGGTGCTTATTGATTCACTAAGCAGCTGTGCCTCATTTAAAATCATCTGTGAAACCCTTAGTGACTTAGAAAAGAGCAAGGGCTGGGTGTCAGTCAACTGCTTCCCACTTTGTATTCTGCTTGTGCTAGAATACCTATTGCACAAGCTTTCAGTTTCACAATATGTTCTTTAAAAGGCTGTCTGCTATTATTTCTTCAAGATGCAGTCCTAGCTACTTAAACAAAGAGAATGTGAGTCATTTGAGATCTTTTTGTCTCCAGCTGGTTGGAAATTAAGGTATTCATTGATTTACAGGACTTACACAGTGTCTTTGAAAGAGCTTGTCCATATTGAAAAATACTTTGGGGACTATTTTGCTCCTGACCAAACTTAACTGCATTACAGTGTCAGACAAGCTTCTGAGCTGTTAATTCCCAAGTTGCTCCAGAAATCAAAATAATTCTTACGGTACTTATGAGAGTGATACTATTTTCTAATATTAATAAAGACTCAGTAAAGAAATACTTCAAAAAATCTTGTATATATATCCTGAGACTTTTTTGAAATTTCATTTATAAGGAAGTTGCAAGAACATTGTTATTCTTAGTGATAAAATCGGTTACCTTAAAAGTAACAGAATAACTTCTTTTTCCCTCTAGATCAAGTGCTATCTCAGTTGTGAAGATCCTCAGAGTTTTAAGAGTCTTGAGGCCTCTAAGGGCAATAAACAGAGCAAAAGGACTTAAGGTGTTTATTTTTATTTTTTAAGTTATATTTCTGTTGGCCTGATTCTTCAGTCCTGCCGCAGGTTAAAAATTCTTGCGCAAGCAAAATTGCATAGAGGAGTTCACAGGGCAAGGACGTAAATCAGTTCCTGATTCTTAAATATATTAGGGCAGGTTTTACCCACAGTTACAGCAGTTTATATGTGGAGGAACACCAATGCCATGGAGAGCAGACTTTGACCATAAAACTTGCTGTGAACCAACATGCCAGAGCAATATTTTAATTGTTTTTCCATAATGCTTATGTAATTTTTAGTCAGTTGATGTTGGTGAGTCTATATCAACAGACTTATAGACAAATTTAGAAAACAAGTTGAATTATGGTAGTATGTATAATACTGACAATACAAAAATAGTAGTTTTAAAAAATAATCTGAATGTGATAAAACAGACTTTTATGGTATGTATTCTGTGATACTAAGTAACAAGTATTAAATTTTTTTCTTTCTTTCTTTCCAGCACGTTGTTCAATGTGTCTTTGTGGCTATTAGAACTATTGGTAATATCATGATTGTTACAACTCTGCTGCAGTTCATGTTTGCTTGTATTGGAGTGCAGCTGTTCAAGGTAAGTAGACACGCTCAAAATTTACACTGCATCAAGAAAAGCAAAGCTGAGTTGAATTCTTGGTGGCTTGCTGCTGGAACTGGGTTGGTCACATTCTGAACCAATCATAGTAGAAATGTGTTTATTTTGCATATTCTGCATTTTGTTATTGCTTTTTGTTTTATATGTAG
>NW_008824111.1:1351700-1369097 GCF_000699105.1 Pygoscelis adeliae | reverse complement strand
GCCGGTGAAAACATCTTAGATCTAAGAATGATACATTATATTTTGAATAATTTAAACTGTAGCAGATATGGGCAGGCATGTGTCAGACCATTTAGGTTTGTGTAAAATGGAATTATTATTTTAAATCCACCAGAAAATACAGGTTAGCAAGGAAATAAAACAAGCTTAGGGAGGGAGTAAAATAACCTGTTTTGAATATAGCATTGAGTAACTCTGAGGCTAATTTAATATTTCACTAATAAGAGTTTGTTTCTTTCCCACAGAGGGATATACATCGTTTATAAAGATGGAGATGTTGATAATCCAATGGTCAAAGAGAGGGTCTGGCAAAATAGTGATTTCAACTTTGATAATGTTCTGTCTGCTATGATGGCCCTTTTTACAGTATCCACTTTTGAAGGCTGGCCAGCGTGAGTGAATTCTCCCTGTTTTCACAGCATTGTTAAGATTGTTACATTTTCTAGAACAGTTCTTTATCATTTACCAGGCATTTTTGGGCAAAAAAACCAGTCTTAAGTGATGTATGTAAAAACTTATTAATGGAGGGAGGAAAAAAACCTACTATCCTTCTGAATCTGTGCACTTTTCCTGTGCACTTCGTTCACCTCTATCTATAAAGGGCAAACTTTTTTTATATTGTTTGATTCCTAATCTTTCAGCTACTTTTGCTATAATGGCCTATTCTTTAGCTCTAATGGAAGTAATCCTTTTAGATGTTTATCCATCAATGCCCTTTAATACTATATGAAAATTTTAGGTCTTTGAGTAAAACTTTTACTGCAAAATCAGGCAATAGTACACTGCATAGAGAGGCCCAGGAAGAGCAAACTACCACTCGCTATTTCCCTAAATGAGAAAAATCTTAGAGGATAGCTTTATGTGAGGAAAAAAGAAATAAAAATTACAACCATCTGGTCAGTACCTTGATTCTTTTGGGAAAAAAGCATATAACATTGCGTGGTGTGATGCTTCTGGTTTCGATATGCTTGTAAGCACTGTCAGTAGCTAGAAAAAGATAACAGTAAAGAGCAGACCATTTCTGAAATCTGTCCTCTGTGTCTGCATATTTTACTCTCTTTTGTCATTTTAATGCTAATAAAGATAAAATTTTGTTTGTTTTTCAGGCTGCTGTACAAAGCCATTGATTCAAATGGCGAGAACGTAGGACCTGTATACAACTATAGAGTGGAGATCTCCATTTTTTTCATCATCTATATCATCATTATTGCTTTCTTTATGATGAACATATTTGTTGGTTTTGTGATTGTTACATTCCAAGAACAGGGAGAACAAGAGTATAAGAACTGTGAGCTGGACAAAAATCAGGTTAAAATAAATAATGAACTCTTAACTTTTGGAAGTACTCTTTTTTGTTTATGCATGAAGAGCTTCCTTTCTCTTTTGGGTCAGAAGAGGGCACCACACACCTATCTTAGTAAAAAAATGGAATTAGTACATACCATCAACTGGTATTCAGGTCATTGTATGTTCTTCTTTCTGTAAGCCCAACGTATCAGTCTTTTTGTTGTGAAAGGTGTTACATTAAGCTTGTTAGCTTCTTAGTGTCTCACTTGTTGGTGTCACATTAAGAAGAATACAGCACTTGCCAGTTTATCCATAGGCAGATGTAGGTTTTCCAATAAGAACAGGAAAATAAATTTTGTGTTCTGAATAGTCTGAAAGTGTTCAAAATATTCTACTCTTTTTTTTCGCCCCCTATTTATTTAGAAATTCACAGGGGATATTCAGATTCAAATAAAAAAAATCTGTCCCCTTTTACTGTTTAATCCTTTGACTGAGAAACTCATCAGTCACCAGTTGTGATTTTTCAGGTACTCTTGTCTGACTGTAACACACTTCATTTAAACAAAGTTAAGCAATGAAACTTTAGCCAGCATTCATTCTGCATTTTGTGTCCTGTCAGTCAACTTTTATAAACATCCTCCAAAAGACAAGTGGAAGGTCCAGCCTACATGAGGATTTCAGGCACTAATAGAGTAGGAGATGAATCCATGATGTTCCTACATATGTGACATGATTTTGCTGGGCAAATTAACTGAACTATTAGGAACAACTCTTCCTCAGTATTTATTTTGCTGACTCTAGGGTTTTAAGCTATGCAGTAACATTGGTAGTTGAAAACTTAGTAAAGACAAAGCATGACTTCTAGATGAATTAATAGTCATGCTATTAATAGTTATGCTATATACTATACATGTACATACATATAGTCTACAGTATACTGCTGTGTACTACTACACTGTATAAAGGTGAAACACTTCAGAATTACCCTGAGCATTGTTTGATTCTTTGTATGTGGCTAAGTAGTGTATATGATTAGATACAGTTGTAAATAACCAAGTGAGTATTGGTAAGCTACTTGATTACTTTATTAACACTTAATAATAAAAACCCCTACATCAAGTAGATAGACTGCCTGTTTTTAAGAGTTATATTTAACAATTTGCACTTATTAATTATATTATCAGTTGATTAACAGGTATAGTGTGACAATTTTTGATGTATTTGCTTTTACAGCGTCAGTGTGTAGAATATGCCTTGAAGGCACGTCCTCTTCGTAGATATATTCCAAAAAATCCTTACCAATACAAGTTCTGGTATGTGGTGAATTCTACTGGATTTGAATACATCATGTTTGTCCTCATCATGCTGAACACTCTTTGCTTGGCTATGCAGGTAGGAAAAACAGCTCTTTCGAAGCTGTTGGCATAAATTGCAGGGAAGGATATGGGTGGTATAATGCCTTTAATTTATGGCAAGCTGTATTTTTTTATGAAGTGAAATTGAAAAAAAAGCACCTCTGATCATAGTACTTTTCTGTGACATGTTCTAGTCTGTTCATCAGTTATACCACTCTGAAGTAAAATTGTTTAAAACAGCTTGATGTTGATAAAGGTCTTCCTAACCTAATCAAGCTCTTTGAGCTTTAGTTTGTTTGTACCTGCAGTGTAATTTAATTTATATTATATGTGTGTACTCCCAAGATTATCCAAGTGCAAGAAAATCTGAAAAGTCTAATTTTGTTAGTGAATGTTTCTCTCAACCCCCTAGATTCTTTTATCTAGTATATTCTTTTATGCAGTGTCTTTAAGCATTACTTCACCTCTGTGTAGTTTCTGTACTTGTTCTGTGTTCATTTTGTATATGTACTACTACATATTTGGTTGGGTTGGACTAGATGATCTTTAAAGGTCCCTTCCGACCCAAACCACTCTGATATTTCTATCGTCTGTGTCTGTATCTTCTTCAGAAGTTTAAAAACTTAATATACGGAGCAACTCTAGTTTTGTGTGTTAATCCAAACCTCACACAAACATGTTTTCATATATTAACTGTATATCTATATATACCTGTGTGTATTTTTGCATGTTTTTACTTTTTCTACATTATGTGTGTAGTTCTTTGCCACCTGGCTTGTCTTATCTACTTTTCCAAGCTGTCTCTTTCTTTTCCGCCAGTACTTCAGATTTTGATAAGAAAAAGAGTGGTTCAAATTCAGTTTACAAAACCATTCTACTTTTTTCAGTAAACTTGCATGCACTGTATCCTCTTAAAAATACCAGTCCTACACAATGTGTGTTATTCTGTGACTAACATACTGCAGGCTTTCTAAGCAGGTCTAACACAAGGTTATGTAATTTCAAAACCTAGCATATAGAACTTGGGAAACTGCTGTTGTCTAATACTTCTTTTTTGAGGGAGCAGTTTTCTTCTCAAAACCACGTCTCTGGAGATTCCCTTAGGATGGAGAGGAATGACAGTTTTGTTCCACTTAATGCCTAAACAGAATAAATTTAAACAACTCCATTCTTGACCAGAGATATTCAACTAGTCTTGTATGTATATAGGTGTGCATTATAAATACTACTAGAAAATATTTTCCTGTGCTGCATTTTTGCCAACTTTGTCTTAGGCTGCCTTACTTTCACTTAATATTTTAAAGCCTTTACTTTTAAAAGTACTGTATTTTTCATTCACAGCACTATGGACAGTCTAAGCTCTTTAATGATGCAATGGACATTATGAATATGGTTTTCACAGGAGTGTTCACTGTTGAAATGGTTTTGAAACTGATTGCATTCAAACCCAAGGTAAGTTTTAGATACGATTTAATTAGGTCATCACCACAGGAATTAAGCATAATGTAAGTTTCACACTAGCTATGTATTATTCAAAGAACAAAAAGAACCTACGTTTCCCACATTTATCTGTCAGTGAAATCATAATAGAAATGTTAATCTGATAATACGTATATATGTAACTTCAGGAAATGAAATGCAAATATCAGAAAAAATATTACAACGTGGTTGATGAGATCTGGAATATTTTGTAATGAAAATGTCCCTTTGTAAATCAGATAAATCATTTCCTGTTACAAGTATTACCACTTCTCTTATTCATGGTACTACATTCATAACTTTACACTAAATTAAACTCCAGTAGAGTCCTGTATGTTATGTTATATTTCCTATTCTAAAATGCAAAATTACTTCTTTACTTTATAAAAGATAGCCAAGTACTACAAACATACACATAAATAATTTGCATATTTAAGAGCCTTTTTAGATTTTTATGTTTTCGGTTATACATACACAATATTTGGTAGAGGGCCCCACAGAGAGTAGTTGATTCCTTGCCTTAAAGGGACACTGTCAAAATGAAAAAATGCAGACACATTTTCAAAAGTAGATTTGCAAGAGAAACTGATAACTATAATTACTAATTGAAGAAAAAGGTGAAAATCAGACTGTTAATGCAGTCTTTTTGTTCAGTTCTCATACTGCATTTATGACAGTGCAAAAGTTAGTAACGAAAAACTAAACTAAATTTTGTTTTCAGTACAATGAAATCAATGTTTATTCTGGGCTTATATCTATGTAAATAAGTGAAGTGTGGTCACTCGCTATACATGGAATTTGAAAACAGCCAGTCATGCCATTTGAAGTTTACTGATCTCACCGTCTAAGGCTGGTATTCTTCAGTTTCCATTGCCCTTCTTTTAAAGTAATCAGGATATCTGCATCTGTAATTGGCTGTGAACTGTGCCCTTTCTTGGTGTTAAGTAGCGAACTGGATGACTGAAACAAGCTAGCGCTGATGCTTAGAGCAACATAGCCGTGGCTGCCCGGAGCTCAGTGCTGGAGTAGATGTGTAACTACTTGCCAGCTTTTCAAAATTATTTATTCAGCTTGCATTTAGTCATGAGCTTGGCTGTGGAGCCTCAGCTACTTGATTTAAAGCTAGCTTGTATTTGCCTGCAGAAGTAAACAAATTATACATCACTTGAGGTCTGGTGTTGAGATGTGAAGTGTGGAGTTCTGGGTGAATGCTGACCCACGCTCCCGTAGTCTTGCTCTGCACTGTCCAGTCCATTGTACATTTCTAATGAATTTATTTGTATTTTCGTGTCACCTATCTTATTTAAATGCTAAGGATTTCACATTAAAAATAACACGATATGAGGCCCCAGGGGAGATAGCTCAGATATGTGGACTGCAGTGTCATGAGTATGCTGATTGTGTTTCCTAATTTTGTATTTCCTGTTCTATATCCTTGTTTCACACTGAAGTTTCAGAAGACTTTGCTGCATTTTATCATCTGCTCTTTGAAAGAAGATTGTGAATCCTTGTGTGGTTCTCCATGCACTTGTGACTGTAGTCAGAAATAGCAGCTAATGCAAAATGTAGTGGTCTGATCATGAGTGTATAAATCACAGTGCTCCATTTGTATTATGGACTTCCTACTTGTTATCAAATCCAATGTCTTAACACTGGTCTCTAAGACTTTGTACAATTTGAGTTTTAACTCTGCAACATGCTTTCTATCTGATTGGATGCTTCTACTGTGAGAGATCCCTGGATCTGAACCCTGAGAGTTTGAAGAGCAGACACTGTCAGTGAAAGGTCCTCATTTCCTGGATTTTGTTCCCCCATAGATGCAGAATACCTTAAACTTGTTAATTAGCAGGACAAGTTTAAAAGGCCATGATACTAATCAGACTTTTGGCAGAGATTAATTAGCAGGAAGGGAAGGGAGTTAAATATCTTTAAAGTTGTTCCTGTTATTCTTTGAAGATTGTAACTTTTTAAATTGTCAAATACTCTTTAATAAAAACACCTACTGGCAACATATATTACATAGTTCATTAATAATTGCAAATCAGCTAGCAGTCTTAAGCAGAATGTGAATGTCTTTTAGTAATCTACATTTAAACTAGCTACATGCTTAAATCAACAATGAATTGCTTTAATTCATATTAAGATTTAATAATAGTAGGAACAATCTGAAACCCGGCTTCACGTTTTGGTTTAGGGTCCGTGAGGAAAGACTGATTCATTTCCTCTACGTTTGAGTCACTGGGGGGTTTCTTAGTCTAGTCTGGCAGAATGGACAGTTTTATTTATTAATTTTGTGCATTTAAAAAATTATTTCAAAGATGCTCAAAGCGTCAAATAAAAACTCCATTACTCACTCTGTAAAAATAAGAATAGATAAAAATATGTTAGTTTTTGTCTCATCTGCTTGACAGTGTCCCCTTAATATGTTGACAAAAAATCTGTGAAAACTGTGATCTTTTGGTTTTGCTGGTCATGCAAACTTAAGGCTACTATAAATTATCGATACTCTTACTCTGATATTGTGTTGTTTAAAACCAAGGTACTGCAGACTGCCTTCCAGCTCTGAAATTATAAAACTTGGATAAGTGATAGGTATTAAAGGTGATGCTGAGTGTCTGGCACACTTCTTGACTGGGAGATTGGAACACAGTACTTTGCAGAATGAGGCCCTAAACTTTTCAACAGAGTACTAAAAGGACTAAAATATTTATGTGGTAGATCTATAGAAACATATTTTGGTGTTAATTCTCCTTGCCTACATATTCCCCAGGATTTGTGATTTTATCCTTCAGCATTTCTTAATGAACAAATTTTTCATAATTTAAGTTAAAAGAGCAGGCATTTTTTCTTCACATTGTTCTTCACATTTGCTAAAATCTGTTACTTAGCATGGTTTAGTACAGTACAAAACAAAATACAGCTATGAAATCTAAAATAATACATCAACACATACCGTATGTACAGCTTCATGATAGCTAGCTGTTACTTAAACTTGTAATGATTTTCCATGTCATCTTACATCAGATTTTTGTAAGAAAAAAGGAAAGATGGCTAGTAAGTGAATTGATCTTGGGTCATTGCAGTGGTGAAAACAACTTATTTGCATGATGTTTATTTGCTGTGACTTGTCCATTCCTCCCTTTTCCAAAACCATCTTTATTTTCTCTTAGTTTTTTTTGTTTATTTGTATGCTTTTGCTTTACATATTACTTTGAACAATATTTGTCTATACTGATGGAAAAGGTTTCATAAAATAAATAAATGTGTAAAGTATTGTAGCTGTATTGAATCAAAATGTGAATTTGTTATTTCAGTGCCTTATATTGTAGCATGTCTAGTAAAGTCACTTTATAGCTGAAATTAACCTTTATTTGGAGGATGTTTTTTGGCTCCCGTTGTTGTAGAGGGAGATGGATAGCACACCTCAGGATTGTGCTGATTATCTGTTTGCTGTTTGCCAATAGTCTCTTATTTTGTGTATATATATAAATATCGCTATTTTAAAATCAAGAAAGATACTTCTTTTAAATAAGATAAATAAGGAATATGAATGATCAGGAAGAATATTATGAGAGTAGCTCCCTTTCTTTAGTTGGCAGCTGCTAAGCTCTTTAGGACTGTAGATTTCAGTATCGTTGAGGTGGTTCAGCATGACGTTTACTAGAAACTTTGGGAATGACTTGTTCTTGTGAAGTGGGATGAGTAAGGAAGGAGCGATAGGGAATTGTGCAGGAGCTCTCAGAAATGGATACGTTTGTTCAGGAGGCCAAATGCATGAACATTGGCTTTTGCCCCAAGACTGGAATTGATGATTAATCCCAGAGAACCAGAGCATGTGGCACAAAGGGCTGTAGTGATAATCATACTCTGATCTGTTTTCCTCTTACAGCCCCTTCCTTAAATGAGGGAATGATTATAGTAATTTGTGTTTTAAAAGAGCCAAAAGAGAGTAGCATTAGAAACATAATGAGGCTTTTCTGACTCTGCTCAGTGCTTACTCTCCTAGAATACGCTGTAGAGCTGTCGTCTTCTGTAGCAGCTCTCTCGTAGTCTCCAAGAGCAAATTTCCACATAAAATTAGCTTTTTTTTCAAATAGTAATGCACTGGAGTATAACCTTTAAACTGTGAAGTTACTAGAAATTCTAACAGTTTAAAATATTGAGAAAAATACTGTCCAATTCTAAAAAAATTTGTAGCTGATTTTGCTTTTATGTGCTAACAACACGTCACAACTTGAATGACTCAGCTAAAACATTATCTTACAGTAAACAGTGTAATAATAAGTGTAACTAGCCATAAAGTTAGATTAGCACACTTGTAATTTTAAACTTTTTGCTAAATCTATTTTTTAGAGCTTCAGTAGTGGCTGGCAGGTTAGTATTTTTAAATTAACTACCAGGAAAGCAGAATGTACAAAATGTACATTTCAGCCTTTGTCATGTAATGCACATTCCTTAGTCATGGTTGGCTGATAAATTAATATATCTGAATGAGAAAAAGGGCAAGTTCAGTAATTTTTGCAATTCTGAATTTCTGTAATAACTAGGCAAAATCCACATATTGCAGAAAACCTACATATCTTGTCTCCGTAGAGTTGCCTTCAACAGAGTAATACATCTTGATTTGTTCCCAGTGAGAGATTGATCCTGGGACCTACCTCAAAGTTTCTTCTGAAATACCTTTTTGCTCAAATACGCCGTTTGATGCCAATAGACAGCTAATTGCATGATAGCACTTTATAACCATTTGCAGCAGTGTGCCAGTAACAGACGCATAGGGAATATAATTAAAGCCATAAAATGTCAGAAGGGTGACTAAGCAATTCATGAAAATGAATTTTCAGACATTGGACTGGCTGCATTAAAAGCATTAAGAAATTGTTCAAGTTGCTGTGGTTCCTAGCACTGACTTCACTGGTTACAGAATCAGGCCGTGACTGCAAATGTAGTGTGAGTTCCTATATTAAACCTAGTTTATGAATAGAAGATTAAGTCAGTTCTCTAATATTTATGCACAGTTCCACATTAATAATTGTGCATGATTAACCAGTGATGAGCTTTGACCCTTTGAATATTTTTACCAGTCACTTAGATAGGACTATCATAAAGTCATTAATGTTAAGGAGGTTTCAATTGGCTTGGTCTTGCAGAAATATTATTAAAGGGATTTTGTCGTGCTTGTTAGGGTATATACACTGGAATTTTTCAGCCTTGCTGGAAGTCCAAAACTGGTTTTGGATGATGGCTTGCTTGCCAACTTTGTGCTTATACGATGGTGTATTATGCATGTGTACCGCGTGTGTGTGCGTGCGTGTGTGTGTCTGTGTGTGTGTCTGTACATGTATATATATAAAGTATATATATACACACACATGCACATGTATGTTGCTTTTCCTTCAGTAGGCAATATTGTTTGTTTTGTTTTGTTTTCTCATTAGACCACAGGTTTTGTTTAACTAATTTCTGTTTATGCAAAACTAAACAGAAGTATGCAAATATTTGACATTTCATGTGTAATCACAAACGTTTGCACCCTGCCTGCTCTGTTCAGGGCTATTTTAGTGATGCCTGGAATACGTTTGACTCCCTCATCGTTATTGGCAGCATAGTAGACGTCGTTCTCAGTGAAGCTGATGTGAGTATACCCCAGCTTACTTTCCCCAGTCCCTACTTCTCTTTCTCTGTCTCCCCACTATTTCCATCATCTGGACAAGTCACAGATTTTGATCTGATGTTTCTAAAGTTTGAGTACAGACCAGTCATAGGTCAATTATGTTGATATGGGAAATAAATAGCCTTTTTTTTCTACCAATTTTTTTTTAGCTATGAAAGGGAAAGATTAGATTGTATAGTGGTACATCAGAGAAGCCTAGAGTGTTTCTGTGTTATAACACTGTCCTTTTCTTCTCTTTTTCTGTTTGTGTTTTTCTCTTGCTCTCTTTCTGCTGAATGCTTGTCCTAACAGCACTATTTCACTGATGCATGGAACACTTTTGATGCCTTAATTGTTGTTGGTAGCGTCGTTGATATTGCTATAACAGAAGTTAATGTAAGTAGCAACTGTTCATGCACTAAAAAGTAATTGCTGTCATCAAGAAATACAGAAAATGTAAACTTTATCCCTCAAAATCCTTTTTTAGAAAAGTATGTTTTATCCTGGAATCAAAGACCAAAACATTGATATAGATGTTTGTACAAGCTGTTATTATAAATCTATATACCCGTATAGTTGCACATGCACACAGCATAGTGAGACAATAAGAATTATGTTTTTCTATATACGTACAGAAAATATTTAAAACATTTTATGTATAGAAAAGGAATTAAGCCTCTGTGACTATTTTACTTGAAGCCCAGTGATTTTTGTAGGTAGCTTGATCAAGATAATTCAAGATCCTGTAAGCTGTTTCAGTGGCTCAGTTTAACAAATAATGATTTTTTTTCTGTGGGAGGTTTGGCTTTTAGAGCGATGTTAGCATTCATATCTCATGAGGTAGTGGAAGAAGGGTACATAGCGAAAGTAAGGCTTTCCATGCTGTGGAAAATAGAATGTTTATTTTTTCCTACTCCTTTTGCTTTTCCCATCCTGCAGTAAATGTTTTGAAATTTGAATTACTCTTAAAGTACTAGGAAGACTATCTTTTCACCAAAATTTTGACTGTTGGCCATTACACATATAGGTGTTTGGACAACAGAAAGATCCCTTTCCAAGAAAAAAATAGGGAAATACTGATTTCAGCCTGTTTTCTATCTGACTTGCTGGTTTTAACAAGGAAAGCTGTATCACAAAAATGATAAATGAAAGACAACAAAATACATACCAGTTCTGTAATAGATATGCAAATGCTTCCCATACTTACATGGGAAGTTTCTTTGTTTAACTAGTCAAAATAAAATTTCAGAGGAAAATGCCTCTTCCCTCTAATGCTTCTTGAGACATCAAAAAGGGAGACTGAAGAAGGTGAGACTTGGATCCAACCTAGCCACTGAAAATGCTCAGGGAGCACACAGGCTCAGTAGGTGCGGTTAGCGTATTCCACCTGCTGAAGGTCTTACCTGTTTATCATTATAAGAACTAAGTTATCCAGAAATACCCATGATGCGGGAGATCCCCAACATTCACATATTTTCTGTGTATCAAAGAACAGATTAATCAGAGAAAGCTGTAGATATAAATAGTTGCTTGGTATTCTTTGAAGATATTTAGCTTGCATGTTTTTCTACAGCAGTCACAGTTTATGAGCTGGCTAATAACATTCCTTTTCTCTTAAATTTGTTTTAGTAAGCTACTTGCTAGACATCTTTTTTTGCCCCAGTGGATTTTATTACTTACCCAAATGGTTTCTTTTCAGTAGGGATATTTAATACGCATCATCTTTCAAAATACTTTTCAGTGGTGAATATTTAAGTTGCAATATCTCTGTCACATTTTGGCAAAGCAAATCTGTCCTGTGGCTTTTGTTGCCGTTTAATTGAAACAGTTTTTCAGAGAAAACACATTTTAAAATTTATTTTCCAAAGTGGTTCATGTCAGGAACCCAATTCTTAGAATCACATTCCTCCAGTCAATAGCAGAAACGATACCCTTTACTCCATTTTGACAGTACCTTGATTTTGGAACTGTGAATACCATGATAATAAAGTTGCCCAGGAACATGGAATAGAAATTGTATTTGAAAGAACTGTGATCTGTTTCAGGCATTCCAGGATGGGGGGGGGGGGGAAAGAAAATGCGTAATTCTCAAGTAAGATCTGTCTAGAAGACAGTTTTTGGCTTTCAGTGTGTTGTTCAGATCAGCAGACCACCTACTATGAGCTTGGATTTGTGAGGCTGGTCTTGATTGAGGCCATGGTTTGATGAGGATTTCTTTTAGCATTTCCGTGAGCTTAAGCAGCCTTCTCCTGCAGCCCTTCTTACCCCCATAGCTATATGAGCTGTGCTTCCACAAGAGTTTGGGGACTTCACAGTTGACTGGATGAGGTGCTGAGCACAAAGTATTGGCAAAAGTGTGGGCCATGGTAGGGCAGAAATGAGCGGATAGGGCTGCTGCCAAAGGAAATACTTCTTGCACTGTGCCCATACAGGTCTCCCCTTCAGAGCATGTTAGCATTGGCAGAGACAACATCAATTAGTGGCAGTAGCTGCTGTTAAGAAACAGTGATGTACATAGTTTTTAATCTTCTTTGGTTCTAGTCTACTTGGTAAGCATAGTAATACCTATTATAAATGCATTTCAAGCAAATACAGAAAACAAATGTATTCTTTTATCTTTTTTTTTTAAGATGGCAGAATATCTTCAAGCATACGGAGAGTCTATTAGCCCCTATTAAAGACTTTGAATTTCTTTATAAAGCTGCAAATTCTACACTGCCATCTCAAAGAGTAAACACAATCAAAATAATTTTAAGGCTGATTCACCTTAAAATTCCTTCCTGATTTTATGTTAAACTATGAGAATCTCACGACTGACTGCTTTACTGGAAAGAACAATGGAGGAATGATGTGATAACGTGGGAGTGGAAGGACCTTAGCCTGACCCTTAGATTTCATTCTGATTTTGCTCAGTTCTCAGCAGGCAATGGATCTTTCTGTCTGTGAACTGAAGGAACCTGAGCTGACAGGGAGGGTCAGTCAGCACAGGACTGCATTGTCCCATTGAGACATTTCTCAAAGTATAATTACAGTTCACGGAACAGAATTTTAAAAGCTGTCTCTAATTTCTTTTTTCGGGTTTTCTTGATTGTTTGGTTTTGTTTGGGTTTTTTTTCCAGAAAAGTTTAGATTTAGACTTTCAGCTCAAGTATTTACACTTTACTCACTATTTCCATTCACAGTAGTACTGGTGTAGATGAACATAATATCTGAGGAGCGTAAAAAGACCAATCATTTAGAATAGCTTTCCCTAATAACTGCAAAATGTACTTGATTGTGAAGAGATTGAAAAATAGCTCAAATGTACTTCCATGACCATAGAAGATATCCCCGTATTTAACCCCATATTTAACACTGTATGGACAATGTTAATTTGACAGCATTACTTGTAACTGATCACTGCTGAGTTTTCAGCTGTGAAGAACACTGTCATTTTAGTAATTCACACAGTTGTCTTGAAAATATTCCGGAGATCAAGTAGTGATCTTCAGGAAAAGTACACACCACAGTCAACAACTGGCACTGTCATTTCTTAGTTTTTCATGCTATAGTCACTAGAGAGAAAAGGCTCATCTTTGATGTCTTCTAGTACTGCACAGCAGACTATTTGTGTACTAAGTATTGTCTGTTTCTGGTCTTTTCCACTTTTTTGTGCTTTGTTTGTGCAAGTCATTAATGTATTATAGTTTCAATATACTTCTGGGCTTGATTTCCCATTTTCAACATGAAACAGTGAATACTGCAGAGTGTCCAGGGAAATTTCTTAGATTTGTATTACTTTTATTGTTTTGATTCTACTCAATTATTCCCACTTCATTAGTTTTGTGTAAATGTCTATAATCCAAATACAGTACTTTAGAGGCTTTTTCTTAATAATTTTTTGGCATTCTGAATTGTGCCGTTCCACCTGTACTTAGTTTGTCTAACACTGACAGTGATCCTGGGAAATCTACAGCTCTGCTAAGATGCTAACAAGACTTTGTTTTCAATGGGATTTCAAGCACGATTGAAATGGCACCTGTGAAAATTCCCACTATAGAAACTTCTTAAACCAAGGAAGCTCAGCCTTGTTTGAGGGGTCATCTGAAACTATAAATTGCTAGCGCTAATGTAAAATCAGATCTTGTTGCAGTTGTAACTGCACGAGTACAGCCATCTTAATGGGTCAATGTAAAAGAAGACTTGAAAGAATGTGAATACCTAAAATAATGTACTCAAGATGAACTAAACATTCTTATAGGTTTGCATATATAATTGCCTCATGCTGTGGAAACAACTCAGCATCATTCTGATAGTCTAGCTGTGTACATTTAGACTAATTCCAAAGGCCAGCAAGTTCTTCCAGTATATAACATGTTTGTATCTGATGCATTTTTTTCAAGAGAGTTGGTTGGACTTTCTAGTTACATATCAACTTGATTTCAGTATTAAATTCTGGAAATTAAATGTAATCTCTTTATTTTGTTGTTCCTTTTCTTATTTTTTTAACTTTCTTTAATAAGGTATATGGTGCCCTGAGGCTGATTCTTCTGATCCAGTAACCTCCCATTCACATATAATCCAGGAAATTACTGTGTTTTGAGTACTTTTGGTGCCCGTGGAAATCAGTGTTTAATGTGTTCAGCAATTTACAGGAGTGCTCAGCATCCTCAAGGACTGGATCAGTGACCAACTGCAGAAATGAACCACCTCAGAGCAACATATATTTTGACAATACACTGTTTTCTATGATTGTTTTTTTAATTTACTCTATCATTTAATATCCCTTCCTTTAACCAGTTCTTCTTTTATGAACCTAATTGGTTTTCATGTTCGTTTTATTTTTAGAAATTTTTAGAGGCAAGTATATATAAGTAAATATATATATATGGTATAGCAATAAAAAATTAAAAACACTACTAAAACCTATATAATTACTTTTGGGTTTTGTAACTTTTTGTTTTCAAAAAGTTTCACATGACACGCAAGATCTTGTGTGGTCATAAAAATGGTTACTTTTCAATTAAAAAAGCAGAGTAGTGATTGTGAGACACAAGATGTGGTCAGTCCATTCTGGGAGATGGACATATATAACTTAAGACAATGAGAGATAAATAAATTGGAAATAAATTCTAAATAAATGAGTAAGTTCTTAAATGGAAATAACAGACACGTTTCAGTCTGGCCTGACTGTATAGGAATTATCTTACTTGTCAGCTCAGAAACCATTTGGATGACCAGCACTGGATGACTTAGAGGCATGATCACATTGTTACAGTAGTAGTTACAAAGGTTTTAATTCACATTTTTTATTTAAGTTTCTTTTACCATTCATGTGCTGCCAAAATGTCGAGAAAAATAATGGAGAGTTCGCTTTCCTCTTCTTTTGTGCAAATGCTTAATGCAGTCCCTATGGGACTAATTTTATGCTTGAAGTTAAGTAAAATTCAAGTTCTTTGCTGAAATAGGGCTTAAAGGAACAGCATTGATATCTTTCTCCTGAGCCCCTCAGGAAAATCTGTTTGTCTTGAATCACCACTGTAAACACGTGAGGCTTATTCAATGCTTGCACTACTGTAACAACTAACAGTGGTTAGTAGCAATGTCATACATCAAAAAAGTCTCTCACAAAACCAGAATTGGATATTCTGCCCTTTGGCAAGAAGGAGCACCATTATTACCATTTCAGCACTATGCAGTGCATAATGTTGACTTGCGAATAGTGGGATGCTCCTTTCGTTTGCTAGACTGGTAGTGGAGTGTGTGCTGGGAGGGCTGGTGCTTATTTTTATATAGCTACCCACTCACCAAGTAACTGGTGGGACAGCTGATCTTGCTTGTGCAGAGGAGCACCTCATATCTACCTCCTATCAGAGATTCTGGATTCCAATTTTGAACAAAAGCGCTGTAATTCAGTTTGAATCCCACTTTATGCATCAGTATCATATGTTAGAACTTATGTTTTGTGGCTAGTAATTGATATCTTTGAACACTGTTAATACATTTTGTAGACTTTTGCAAATGTATCTCTTTAGGCTTAAGGATAGGTCAGAAAAATATATTCTCACATGGCTTTGCTTTCGTTAGTATGAAGTCTTATTGCAAGATGAGATCTATACTGTGTTGCAATATTTAATTTGGAAATAGAAGTAAATTTCTGAGCTGCTTTCATGAAGGTGTTAATACTAACATTTAGTTACTTTATTGCACAACTGAATATTTATTAGTTATAATAATACCCTATGCCATCAACATGTTAGTTATGAACTTAGAGTTTTAAATACATCTTTGACAAGGGAAAAGATACTTTTTTTATCTACTCTGGGGTTCTTCACATTGAGTCAAAATTTTTGACTAAATTACGTATATTATTGTATATATAATTACTAAATACTAAATTACGTATATGGGCATTTGGTTCATGTTGAACAGGGAATATAGAGAGCACTGATAAGACTATGAAGAAAATTACTTGCTAGCACATTTGAATTCCAATAATTATTCTCTGAACAAATCATATATGTATATACATACATGCACACAGACACACATACACTACACATTTCTGAAGATATTTTGGCAACCTGAATGCTTTCCTATATATGTTATTGTCATCATATGTATTTGTCATTCAGATGTTTCCTTCTATATTTGTAATCATGATTACATTATCATTATGTGTTCATTTGTTTTGGCATGCTCTCATACCCTTTGGCACAATCTGTAAAAAAGAAGCATTTGACCAACACCGTATACTAACATCCACTGGGTTTTACCATGTTTATTTTTTCTTAAACACAGAGCTACAGTTTGGTTCCAATGCATGATGCAAGCTGTTTCACACTGTTCGCAGTTTTGACATTGAAGCTTTTTTCAGTTAGGACGTTTATCTGGAACTTTTGTTGCAATATGAAGAGTGTAATAAGGAGTTACTGTTTAGTAAATGTGCTAAATTTTTCATAAGCAGCAATAAGCACTTGACCAAAATTGGTAGCAGGTTGCAAACATTGTAATCAGTGAGTCAGAAATTTAGGTTGATCATTGGTTAATCTTTTTTGAGGGTTGGGATCGTTTGGGGAAGAAAGCTGCTGTGTTGAACTTTGATTAAGGAAAAAAAAAAGATCATATGTTACTGCCTATTTGAAGTATTTAAGAATTGGCTTAAAATTATATAGTTATGAAGTGCTTTGCTGAACTAGGCTCTCAGTGTAGCTGGCACATGGCTCACAGCAAAGATAGAATAATTAAGCCAGTCTCTGTCCTCATTTACCTCATTGCGGTGCATCTGTTAGCCAAGCAGTGAAAGCAGAAGCTGTTCATTTATTCTAGCTGTGCCCATTACCAGACTTGTAGCAATGATCCCAGAAAGCACATCTGTCGTCTTAGGAATCACGTAGTCCCACGGGGAACAAAAAATCATTATAATGACCAGCCAGTCCCCAGGCATTTGGAGCACAAGTAGTACTGGAATCATTGGTGGAAGGTGAGGGGAAAGAGGAGGTTGCAGGTAGATTGTCTGACCACAGGAAATACTTTTATTTGCATTCTTGTCAGCAACTATCATCCAAAGAGACACTCTCTGCTCAACCTGCCCCCTCCTCAGTCTCAAGTGTGTTCTAATACTTT
>NW_008824111.1:1335006-1351686 GCF_000699105.1 Pygoscelis adeliae | reverse complement strand
CTACATATACATAATGTGCCACCTACTTCCATGTGTACATGTCAAGTAATATTACTGAAGTTGCAAATAAGATTATGTGTTTGGGTAGTATATGTTTTTTCCTTATCTGTAGGAAGCAGATGTTCTCCGTTATTGTCAGCCAGTCTGTCTTTTATTGTTACTGAAGATTGTGTTAGCTTAATCTTAGTTTCCCAGATCTTAGTATTACTTCATGCTGGATGGACACACATACACGTTAACTAACTTTCTCTCTTAGATGAGCGTTTCCTTTATAAATAAGTATGAATAATGTTTTCTTTGTGGTATATCACTATATTAGCTTCATGATAATTATTATTCATAATATAAACCAGGCTGCTGTATTATCAGAGGGAAATGCCAGAGAGGGTAAAAAGTTAGATACGCTCACTTTAAAATGTCAGTACCCAAAACACTTGGCCGATGATGGGCAGAAGTTGAGTATTTTCAGCTCCAGTAGAAAAAAAAAATCCTTTGGTATCAGGAGTTCGTTTTCATTGTTTGTTTCTAGCATCAATCTCCACCCTGGTAAATTTGTACTATTTACTTTCTGTGAACAGGGTGTTTTCCTTTTTCATTCCTGGCTTGCTTTTTCCAGTGTCCATAATTTATAATCTCTTGCATGTGACATCCTAACACTTCCCAACAGCAGCAGATCAGCCATCACAAACAGGCAATTAGGGACTGCTTAGTACAAAGAAGCTGAGAAAGAGTGATTTATAAGAGGAGTGTGTGTTACACTGTCCTGTGCATACACAAATGTGCATACACAAATACATTCAGTGCCCTTCAGAAAAAAAGTTGAGGGATTTTGCACTCATCATTCCTGAGCACCTGCAGTAGAACTGTTCGCATAGATCTGATCTCTGGCTGCATTTTCAAAAGTGAGAATTAAGTAATTATAAATATAGTTATATGTAGAAAAAGTTCTTTTTACTGACTTTTCCTTTTGTGAGGGTTTTTTCATAACCAAATCATAATGCATACTCCTTGTTATTTAATTGCTTTCCAAAAGAAAAAATAAAAATCTGTAGGACCCAAGTATCCTTGTTCTGTTCTTATCTATCCCATTACATACTGCTATCCTAATACTGTTCCTAGCTTATTTGGGGCCCAATCCTTCTCCTATAAAAGCTAGTGGGAAAAACTCCCAAATGCAAACCCCAGCATTTTACTTCTTTTTTTTTTAGTGTCAGTTTGTGATGATACTGTAATTTAATCTCCTCTGTATCTGTCAAATACTTCATTTAATTTTTGATGATACAAAATATTGAATGCTATTTAAGTAGTTCACTCACTGATTAAGACGGCATCAAGCTCAGCATGAGTCAGTCACCAGAGATTAATACAAAACTTCAGGCTTCATCTGCAATTTCTTTAAAAGTTTCAGATAAAAAGGAATTTTTTTCTGTAAAAAAGTCAATAGCAATGTGGGTCTGTATACACTAGTACAGGTTTGCGATTGATGTAGGTAGAAAGCTTTGCAAGATTGTTTCCATGTTTTGTGCTATTTTGGCATTTATGATGTCTGTGATTATGAATTTCTCCTTAATCTATATTTTGATGGTTTTATTTCAAATTGATGAAATATGCAGGGAATTTCTAATGCAGCAACTGTTTCATTGGCAGCATATTTTTTTGTGTATTTTATATAAGTGCTTACAAAGCTTAGATGTTACAGCTGATTTTACAAATACTCTGCTTACTGAAGTCTAATGAGGAGATCTGGGTTTTGGTTAATATTAATGCATCAATTTAGTAATAATCCCTTAAACAGTTTTAAAACTCTTTGTTTCAGAAAATACTGATATCCTGGCAGGGCAGTAATGTATACATACGTAGATTGCACGTAGTTGAACAGACAGTTATTTTTACCTCATTTTCCCCTTGTGATACCTTTATATTATATATGTTTTGCAAAAAAGGAATGGACAAAACAATTAGTATTTTGAGAAATACTGCTAATGATCTAACTTTAACAAAGTACTACCTATTCTTGTTTTTTTTTACCTTAGTATGTTTGTATAATATACTGCCAGTATTTTCAGCAGAATCAGCTCCTCTCTTTCCCCTTCCTTCTCCCCAAGTTTTGTCTTAGGTAACAGCAATGCTTGAGATTTTACTCAGTGAAGCATGGCATTGAGAGTGTGTCTGATGCATCCACAATATGTGGGAAGCAGCACTGAGGAGGCATCATGGTTATTGCCGCTCTATGTGACAGTAATTGTTGAAAGGTGCCCCTTTAAAAGGAGGATATTTTAGGCAAGAGAGTAAGATCCATCACTTAGATCCAACATCCAGAATCCCGTTTGTTCTAGTGCTATGAAGTTTTTAAAGATGCTTCCATTCAGTTTTGGAAGAAGCTGTTGTGAATCTGTCAGTGCACAGGCAAGTATAGACAGTTGGTCCTTTAAGCTTTGCTAGCTGCTTTGCTAAGTGTCTGACCATTTAGGATATCAAGACAGTTTCTCCAAAGACAGACAGAAACATTATAAAGAGAGAAGTGAGTTTCTTCTTCACAGGACATAGAGTTTGGCTCTGTGAACAAGAAGTTGGTGTGTGCCTCTCTCCTCCCTGTAGCTCCTGAGGGTTGTACAGGTCTGTTCCAAAAGGGTCGATCAAATCCTGAAGCCCTTTGTCCATGCCTGATTCTGTTACATCAGCTCAGGTATATGAGTACTTTGTAGATGGTGAGAGGGTACAAGTATTGCCTTCTCATTTGCACCTCTATGGGAGGGTTAGCCTTCGTGTCGTTGTGCTAAAAATGTTTGTCTATCACTTTGGCAGAGTGAAAATCTGTCCTTGTTAAGCACTGCAAACCCCAGTGTTCATCACTGAGTGAGTTAACTCAAGTGAATTACTTTGCTTTAAGAGACCTCCTGATGTGACACAAAACACAATTACTTGAATATGGTTAGATTCCAGTGATGGAGTAATTAATCTTCAAAAAGAACACAGCAGAAAAGGGACCTTGAAAGGCTAGTTTGACCCCAAAGCTTTGTTCTTCAGTTTTACTTAGGCTTACTGCTACAATTTCATACAACCTGTGGAAGTCGATGGCTAATTTTGTTTGGCTTACATAGGAGCAGATATTTTATTTTGTATTTACTTTCCATTGAGTCTTTTAAACATGTTTTATAATAGCAGATTTTAGTATGAGTCAGCCAACAATGTTTTAGTATGAGTCAGCCAACATGAAATGCTAAAGGGAAGGTTTTGATAAGGATATTAATCTTTTGTTCAGGAAGTATATTGAGTTGAAAGATGTTCATTTATGTTTAGAAATGAAAAATGTCCTTCCTTCTGTTTATGGTTAAGCTGATTTTTTTAATCTTTTATTTGATTTTAATAATTAATGTTCTTAATTTCTTAAAGCCAAAGCCAACTGAAACAGTCACAACTGATGAGTCTGGGGTAAGATTAGTAAATTGACCCCAGTGGTTTTACCTCTACTTGAGTTTATTCTTTTTACCATGTCTATTTTCCACCGATTTTTTCTGTATTTTTCATAACTGTCTTACTACAAAGGTGTTATGCAGTGTTTTGCCTTCATTGTCAATGTACTATTGAAGTCTACTACAAACAAACCCAATATGATCCTTGTTAACAAACCAGAAAACATGGAAATGCATGTGATGTGTGAAGCATTTCTACAGGTCCTGTGTTTTTAGCATGTAATTTTTCCTTTCATATCATGCTTATCAAGGTGAAAAGGCCCTCAAGATACATTTTCAAATCTTACCTCTTCCACCTTTGCATTTGATGTTGTTTTTCTGGAAGTGTTGCATGTTTGAGTTTGTATTTGGTTTGACTTCTCCATGATGCTCTTCAGAATTCTGAAGACAGCGCTAGAATCTCCATCACTTTTTTCCGTCTCTTCCGGGTGATGAGGTTGGTGAAGCTGCTTAGCAGAGGAGAAGGAATCAGAACTTTACTGTGGACATTTATTAAGTCATTTCAGGTTAGCAAAATTTATTTAAATTTGCTTCATAATTACAGCCATTTATACACCAAATTTTATGAAGCCATACCCTGTAGAGTGTAAAAAACACTTCTTTTGAAATTCATGCTATCAATAATTACATGTTTAAATATATTTGCATACTGATGCCAATTTAAATTTCACCAGTTACTTCAGTGAGTCCAAGTGTCGTTCTTTGTCATTTAATGTTAGCTGTTACCATGAGATTTCTATGGTACTTCATAAAAAAATATTTGGTATATCTTAAAGGGATAGGATAGGTTTGACACACACAGGTTTCATACTTCCACACATTTTATTAGATGACAAAAGAGGAATGTAATCTATTTTTTTATATAAAACTGATTTCATAAGTGTAACAAATAGATATTTGAATCCTTGCTCCTGAAAACTCTGATGAATGTGAAGTTAATGGAACTCTATAACTGTATAGAAGGAAGTATCTTTGGGTTGTCAGAATCAGTAATGAAAATAAAATTAAAAACTGCTAAAGATGATTCTTCCCCCTGGATTGCAGGCAGAAATAATTTAAAATATAATGAAGCTTGTATTCATTGTATGCGGCAGAATATTAAGAGTGACAGGTAATAACATTTTAAGCACTTGCATAGGAAGAAAAAACCTTGGAAAAGCCTGTGTTGTACAGAGAAATTATTTTTGTAAGTGGAAATTGAAATTATGGTGTGAAGTTATTAAAAGACAGTGCACCTGTCCCTTTTTTAGGCTCTGCCTTACGTCGCCCTTCTGATAGCCATGCTGTTCTTCATCTATGCTGTCATTGGAATGCAGGTAATTGTAGAATTTTTTTAGCATTAAACAAAAGTACAGTGTTGGCTACTCAGAGACATGTTTACTAAGGTGCTTACTGAAACACTCCTTTGATGGTGGTGCTGTATATAAGGCAGAGCTTTCGGAGTAATGTAAAAATCTTTTTTTGGCTATGATTTTGGTAGTCAGAAAATCCAAAAAGATGCAAGAGAAGAGCTTGTTGTGAGCTTATAGTATTTTGGTTTGCTGAAAGGAGCCACTCCTTTTCCATATACTGTGATGTTTACTCCTATGCATGAGTGTATGAAAGAACTCATGGCTTTTTTTTTTTTACTATAGACTTGTTTTGGGAATCGGGCATTAAAATGCCGGCTTTTTTTTTTTTTTAAGTCTTTCCCATATGAAAAGAATAGAACTAGAAAAAGCATCTAGCTAAAGATCTAGGCACAGCTGAGCCTGTGGTTAATCAAGAGTAGGATATATGTACAAGATGTACAAGCACAGAAAGGATTTTGATAACTTAAAATGTAAAAATGTGCTGTTGGGATGAAGGTGCCATTCCTTACACCAGCAGCAGTGCTCCAAGGGCAGAGCAGATTCTCCAGTCTTAGTAACTGGAGATAGCTAGATAGGAGAAACCTGTCAGGAAACTGTTCCTAAAATTCACACTACTGGGTCATTTCTAGTGTGGGGATGGGATAGCCGTTTGGGAGGGAACTGCACAGGCTGCAGGAAAGCAGCAGGTAAAGGCACTGAGCATGGAGCTGTGATCGGGAGCACAGTTTGAGTTGCATGGTAGTCTCTGTGCCACACATGAGATCTAGTGCTTGCCTAAGGAGGTGCCTGAGGAGCAGGGCTGGGTGACCATCAATACTTTGGCAGAAGTTCCTGTTAGGTATCCTGAATTTGGGCTGCAGTTCTTTTTTTTTTTTTTTTTTTTTTTTTTTTTCTTTTCCTGTCATAAGGCCTTAGGATAGCTCTGCATTCTGTAAAACTTTACAGATGTTTACTTTTGTTTTCAAAGTTGTAACGTTCTTCAAATCGACACAAAGGGACATCCTAATTAAATGGGATCAATAGAAGAAATATGCTATGGAGAGTGGTTTTGCTTCTGGATTCTTTCTCTTCATCGTTTATCCAAAAGCAACTTAATGTCCTTACAGTCCAGCAGCATGTATACAGAGCACAATGGTGTTAATCTCTCTAAATTGAGTAACAGCCTTCACTGTATTGTAAGAGGATATAAATGTATTATATTGGGGAAAAAGAATGGTCTTGTGGCCAAGGAATTGCAATTTAATTTTGAGGAACAGAACTCATTTCCATCTCTGGCTGAGACAGGATGCTCAGACTCTTTGTGCTTTGGTTTCTGTCTTTGCATCTCTCTTTCTCTGTTTAGATTCGAGGTTTTCAGGACAGTAATTATTTCTTACTACAAGTATGTCCAATATTTAGCACAGTAGGGCTTTAACATCAATAAAGGACTCTAGGTGCTAGTTTAAAACAAATAATATTTTCTCATCTGAAATACAGGAATATGTATTAGTATTATAATGGTTTATTAATGCTAAATTAAGTGATTAAGAATTACCTTGTATATGTGATAAATTTACTGCATTTACATCATTATCAGGAAAAACTAAAGAGAGTAAAGAAAGTGTATTTGTGAAAGTGTTTTTCATACATACTGAAGCAAGTTTAGACTGTAAGACCTACTACAGCTTCTGACAGTACAGGTCACCAGGATGAAAGTCAAAATCCTGTTTTATTGTAGGTATTTGGAAAAGTGGCCATGAGGGATAACAATCAAATAAACAGAAACAACAATTTTCAGACTTTCCCCCAAGCTGTGCTTCTTCTTTTCAGGTGAGTAAACCTTAACTCTTACTTAATGCATCCCATTTCATTGATCTATGAAAAATGTCTGTAGCTCTTGTACCATAGATTTGTTCAAAAGGTGTTTGCAAGTGAGAAGCAATTTAGCATAACAAGCGCATACTCCCTATGGCTGTATGCTGAGTGTCCATTGGCAGAGCAGGGTTCTAATCAAGTGATACAGACCTAAACTCATTACAGCTCTTGTGAAACATCTCATTTATGGAGTAATTGTCTTCAGGTAGAGCCCAAACATAGTCAGCCCTGATATCACTGTGTAGGTGTTGGGAAAGGTGAGAAAGACTGTGCCCTTAGTGTATTCTTTAGAAGCACAGCTAGCATGGCAGTTTGAAAAAATGAAAGGTTGTTGCAAAAATGAAGAAATAAGGTCTTCTTTACACTTGCTGAAGAGATGACAAGAAATAGAGGGTGTAACTTGCAGAAGGGAAATACCAGATAAGCAGTAGGTAAAACTTTCTGATGGCAAAGGTAGCTAAATCTTGATGTAGGGAGATTATAGAATCTCCATCACTAGAGAGCTTAAGAAGAGGGTAAACATTGGCCAGGAGTGCTTCAAAATGTCCTGGAGCAAGGAGGGGGAATGCCATCGAACAGGGATGCCTCTAAACGTGACAACCTTGAGAGCTCTCTTGCTTGTGATTCTGTAACTCCACTTGGCTCCTATGCATTGTTACTAACCTGGCTGGCAAAACTGGCAGGTCATTCCTTATCTGAGACCAAGGCATCACCCAATGAGATCTAAGTCACTTTATGCATGTAAAGACTTTTGCCTTTCAAACTAGGTAATGAACACAGCCAAAAAGTCATAAATATGTAGTCGTCTTTTAAATAGTTGAAATCATGGGTCTGTACACAGGCATTACCCAACTATGCAAAAAATGCAATAGCAGAAGTTAGAGACAAGCATTTCTTCAACCATGCTGAGGAAAAGGCAATTCATCTTTCACAAATAGATACTTTCATCTTTTATGACAGATTTTCGTACGTAACACCGCTTTCATCCACAGCAGCTCCACTGCAATAAGTGTTTAACTTGTAAATCACAGTTTGGGGTTCAAATTTTTTACATGCAAGCCTTTATGGTGCATTAGTCTACCTTAAAAAACGTTTCTGCAATGTCAGATCCTGCTTGTCATTTCTGAAACATGCTCTGTATTTTTTTAATTAGTTCCAGCTCTGAAAAGTTCACGACCTGTCTTCATGTTTGTGCTTGTACAGCTCCAAGCATTTTGTCAGAACTTCACAAATTAATACCTCTTTAATCCATTTTGATCAAATAATGCTTAATTTATCTTTGTGACTTTATAAAGGTGTGCAACTGGGGAGGCCTGGCAGGAAATCATGCTGGCATGTTTGCCTGGAAAACGCTGTGATCCAGAATCCGATTATAATCCAGGGGAAGAATACACATGTGGAAGCAATTTTGCCATCATTTATTTTATCAGTTTTTACATGCTTTGTGCATTTTTGGTGAGTCTAGCTTGTGCTTATTAACAGAAATGAGCTTTGGCATTTTGACTTTCTTCTGAACTAAAAGACTAGTGGCTTCAGAGAACGATTGAAAATCCCATATCTAAAATTTTTTTCAAGGTTATATTTTTCCATATGCAGTCCTAAATCCTGTATCTTATACTGATTTTTATGCTGAGAGTGGTGAAACACTGGCACAGGTTGCCCAGAGAGGTGGTGGATGCCCCATCCCTGGAAACATTCAAGGTCAGGTTGGATGGGGCTTTGAGCAACCTGATCTAGTTGAAGATGTCTCTGCCCATGGCAGAGGGGTTGGACTAGACGACTTTTAAAGGTCCCTTCTAACCCAAACTATTCTGATTCTATGATTCTAAATTCCCATGTGCAAGATGTTCTTCTGACTACATGTGTGCAGGAGTGGTTGGTTGCACATTTGAAAGCTAAGTTAACAGTCTTTTCATCAGCTATTATTTCATGCATTTCTCAATAGTATAATTAAATATTCATTAATAATAAAGCTGCAATTCCTTTTACTTACTAGTAATGCTATTTGTATTATTTAAACTTAGCAGAATTTTGATTCAGATCTCTACAAGTGTGCTCAAACTAGCACATGAGATGTGAACAATAACTTTTCTCCCTAATCCATGGCATAATGGATTATTTGCTCTACAATATGTTTTTCCTCATTGCAGGTGTCTGGCCTAAGCTGGTTGATTTGTTCTATTCACAGTACAGTTCTCCTTGCAAAAGGAGAGTGGTTGAACAGAATTCTGTGAACTAATGTAAACATACACGTTCTGCTGTTCTGTATCATCTTCTCTGTTAACAAAACATATGCAAAAGTCTTATTGTCATGACATTGAATCCTGTTAATACAAAAGCCGTTTCCCAAGATCTACGCTGTGTCAAATACATGTATTGGATCCATTCTTTAATTTGATGTAGTGGGATCTGGCAAATCAAGGAAGAGAAGCAAAACCATGTTACAGCCTATGTCAAAGACCAAGTACTCTAAGATAGAATCACACTCTCGTCGTGTCATATTACTTGACAGAGTTCCAGTTAGTCAGTTAAATGGTTAGCAAGTATTTCCTGTGATATTTAATGATATTTGCCAAAAATCATTGTTTATGAGATCAATTTATTTGTTTGAATTCTTAATCTGCTACCATATAAAATTATATTATTTATTGAATATTTTTTTAAAATTTCAAAATAATTAAGGCAGATTGTTCTTAATTACTTTTTTAGATTATAAACTTATTTGTGGCTGTCATTATGGATAATTTTGATTATTTGACACGTGACTGGTCTATTCTGGGTCCCCATCATTTGGATGAGTTCAAAAGGATATGGTCAGAATATGACCCTGAAGCAAAGTAAGTTAGATCATTTCTCTGATAAGATTTATCTGGTAAAAACAATAAAAGCAGAGCATAGTATATTCTTTGGGAATGTATGTATGGTTGGTAACTGATGTGTGTTGGTTCTAGGGGACGGATAAAGCATCTTGATGTGGTTACATTACTGAGACGCATTCAGCCACCACTTGGTTTTGGCAAATTATGCCCTCACCGAGTGGCCTGCAAGGTAGGTTTTACCCTGTTTTCTTCATTCATTCATTCAATTCTGTCCAATATATGCACAGTAATCCTGTCTGTTCACGACGTCTCCTTCACTCTCAAGTTCTCACGTTTTTCTGCAGGCTTAACTTAAACCAGCAAAATTAGTGTCATTTCTTTCAGTGTACTCATTCGAGTAGTTACCACCAATGTGAAATCACCGTCATTAATGGTGATTAATATCAGAAAGAAGCGATATTGGGTGGTTATTACACACAGCTAGGATGGAAGAGTCAGCTGTTCTTGAAGACATATAATTTTATGCCTCTCGGTGGATATTATTCTTTGAATAAGTCAGCTTTTCAGAAGTGAACATTACAGGAGATTTTTGCCAAACAAAGCCACATGTAAATTTGTTTTCCTTTTTTCATTTACAGAGGTTAGTAGCCATGAATATGCCACTAAACAGCGATGGAACTGTTATGTTCAATGCTACTTTGTTTGCTTTGGTTAGGACTGCTCTAAAGATAAAAACAGAAGGTAAGGTTCTTGGCTGTAAAGCCTTTACTGCACTTGTCAGAAGGTACAATGAGGAAAAGTTACAATCTACTTTATTCATTTTGTTGGACATGAGTCTGCCTTAGTCTCACTGGATTTGGTTTGCTTTTGGATCATGGGTTGTATTCACTGTTGCTAGGATTGATTTGCTAGAAAATGAAAGGAAAGGGGTAGTGAGGCCAGAGCCCAAGAAATCTCAGAAATTATTATATGCTTTTATCTGGTCAGATAAAAACATGTAGCAGTGGCATAACAGGAGTTCTACTGCAAGGAATGAATGAGTTTCCCTTTCTGTCCAATCAAGATGCTCCTTCCTCACTGCTCTTTAACTTTGTGCCTTGGATCCCATGTTGGTGCAACTGCAACTTTTGCACACTTGAAAGTAGCGTCCCCAGTTTGGTTGAGGCCAGTTCTGACTGGGTTGAATGGATTTCAGTCATTTGCATCAAAGAGGGAAAAGTTTTTTAAAATAGTGGTATGTTTCAAAGAATTTTCATTCTATTTTCATACATTTTTTCATTATTTTACCATCTTTTACTACTTTCTGTTCTGTGTCTTCTGCTATTCTCAGCAGAATTTGAGTTCCACTGCCAATAACAAACTGATTAGGTTAAGCCTCCTCAGGCATCACTGTGGTTTAGGTGAGCGTTGCAAGAGATGAAAACCTGCTCAGCAGTCAGTTGCCTGAACTTTCAAGCCTGTACAACTGAGTAATTACTATGATTAACCAAATGAAGGCTCAGCTTTGGATCAAGAAAGAAGTGGCTTGTAAAAAGCAAGTCATCGCTTTCTGCACAATTTAAGTGGAAGGTATTAAGCAGTGACAGAGTGGAGCCAAGATCTGTAAATTATGGTTGACCTCTGCAGTACTCCAGAGACTGATTTGAAAGCCCCAGGAGCTCAGTCTTACACCCTTTCTTCTCTTTAGTTGTTGTAGTATTGTTATCTGCTACTTCTTGTAGCTTAGGCTTGCTGCAAAGCTTCTTTAACACAGTCTTCGTTTGTATAAAGCTAATTAATATCCAAAGGATCGTTCATTGCAGCTGGTTGAAACATAATTGCCATCCTCCATTTTTCTATTTCATTGCCACAGGTAACCTGGAGCAAGCAAATGAAGAACTTAGAGCAGTTATAAAGAAAATATGGAAGAAAACGAGCATGAAATTACTTGACCAAGTTGTCCCTCCAGCTGGCGGTCAGTCTGATAAACTTTGCAATATGCTATTCTCTGTGCCTTTTGGTCTTTCTAGATTGTCAGGAACCAAAGAAATAAAATTACTAAGTTTTGCAATTATGATGTCATTAAAGGACAGCAAACAATGATAACAAAATAAATATAGAGAAAATTATATCCTGTTGGACTAGGTAATACATATAGGACTGATAAGTACAACTTCCTTAGATCAAAATGGGAGAGGAAAATCTTATGCTTATTTTCTTGCCTGAAAAAAATACCTTATTAGACCTAAATCTAGTCTTGATTTAAAGTCATTCAGCAAAAGAAACTACACTTAGTTTGATTTCAGTGCGTTGAGCAAAATAACATGTTTTGTGCTAATTAAGCTTGACAATGTGCACTACATTATAGCTTATATCCTTGTATATGTTGAATACTTCTGGGAGAAAACTGAAAAATTTTAATTGCTAGTTTAAAACTAATTTTGTTGCTAAACTGATAAAGGAAGAGGCTAAATTATCTCAGTTACACTAGTTTAAACCAGAGCAGTTCCACAGTCAACAGATAATGGAAATGGTTCAGATTTATGCCAGTATGACTGAGATATGAATATGGCCCGTGTAAAGAGATATCTAAATTCTAATGACACCAATACGTTTGTGAGAACTATAAGGCACGTATATTAGGTGTTCCTACGTGCTGTAAAATGACATGTCAAATATTTGTTATATCTCTCTCTTTAAATATATATATTGTAATATATATATTTAGCCTTTTTCAATATATACATTTTTATTAATATGCTGTAGTGTAGGTTTAGGTGATTGGTTTTTACTTGCTTTTTCAAGTTTTAAAGGTGCAGGATCTGTTGCACTGTCACCCACACCCAGGATGTATTTATCTGGACATCCAATACACAGATCCGTTGTAATTATCTGGTATTTCTTGTAGTTTATTGTACTTTTATAGTGTTACGGCAGCTTTCAGGACTGATCAGACTCAGGTTTGGAAGCAGATTCAAGATCCCAGGCCCGATGGTGGTGGAGGCTGATCCCTTTCTGAAGGTGATACTCTCAGTCTCTAGGGGAGGAAGAGCATGCTGGCTGCACTGCTGTTCAGCATGACCCAAGAAGCAGCATTAGCTTTGTCGCTGGAGGGAGCCACTTGCTATTGGTGTGGTGGCTGCCAGATAATAGTGGGGATGAAGGCAAAAATCTAGTAAACTTGACTATCCAAAGGGGAACTGATACTGCACATTTAAAACAACTTTTTGTGTTCTACTCTGTTGTTTTTAGCCTTACACCTAAGTGCTTGCATGGCATAGATGAATTGCTTTGTTATTGTTGTAACTATGTGCTTGAGCTTTTTCTGCAGCCTCTGTTCCTTTCAACTATGAGTCTTTCCGAATATTCTGAAGCAATTCTGTTTTAGGGTGGTGGCATGGAATTAGTGTTGCCTCTTGCCAACTTTATTCCCCTACATTTTTTTATTGAAGTAGAGATGCATGCTTCAGAATAGCGAGCTGTGCCTGCCTAAATCAATCTGACAAAGAATCTGTAAAGATTACATTCCTAAAACTAATCTTACATAGTAACTCACTGTTAACTTCAACTTCATTTCATTGCTGAATATAAGCTGTATATTTATTTTCAGCTATACTAAAATTCATTGCTAATATTTATTCTGCAAATGTAGCTCTGCCGCGTAGCTAGAAGGCTGAAAACCTGGATCACTGCTTGATTGATAGGAAACAGTATGGCTTCTACAACCCAGTATAAATAAGAACATGTTGGGAAGTCCTTAAGATTTATGAATTTTTTTATTTCAGTTTGGTTTGTTTCTCTGTGGACCTTGTTGTGACTTATCTGAAAATTGAAAATATTGTAACCCACCTAGAAAAAAGAGGAATATAGCTATTTTGCATTCATATGCCATAGGAGTGTAAAATAGCTTAGTATACAGTAGAGATTAGTTTCTATTGATGCTTAATATTCAATAGAAAATTGTAAATGACAATAACACCAGTGGCAACTGGTAATAACAATCTGCTAGGAGACAGAAAATTCTCTTCGATATAAATCAACAATGCATCCAAATTCAGTATGTTAAAATCACTTGCACTTATAAGTATCGAGCGGTCTAGTTTATAATGTTTTTCTCCAGTATTATTTTTGCTGGTATTACTGAATGCTAGATCCTTCGTGGGCTCGTGACCATGCCTCCAGAACACAAACAGAACAATTATTTGCGGAGCAGAATGAAAATAATCAGTGTAGCATTTTTTCCTGTATGATAAATAGATGCACTAGAAATGAACAGTTAGTTAATTATTGGTACTGGTTAAATAACTTATTACTATAACTTAATTAAACTGTTAATAGTTAGCAACACATTTTCAGTACAGAAAAATGAAACCGCTTTGCAAAAATGTAGAATGTCAGTCAAATGCCTGAATGTATGAATGAGTTAACATTCGTAGGAGACTGGAGAGTAAGAGAAATACATACAAATCACTAAAGATACACCTGTATTCTCTAAACTCCCCAGTCTCTACCTGCAAGCCCATTTAATCCTGCCTAATACTTTTTGCCCTCTTCCAAAAACTTCCTACTGAAATGATTCCTTTTGCTGCCACTAATTGTAATTACAGATTTGCCTATTCTGTGGTCAGTTATGCTTAGCTGCCTCCCTATACCTGTCCATATCTGGCTATATGTGTGTTACTCAAAAAACAAAGTCAAGGATGGCTCCCCTTGGCCAGGCTTCCGTTCTTGTGTGCACGTGTCTGCAGTACAACTGACTGTGCCTGTGAAGTACACATGCGTCTTGTTTGTACATACAGACTTCGGCATGCACAATTCAGCAAACTGGTAATGCATTCATCTAATATGCTTATAAAAAGTTGATGTGTGTCCAGAGGGATCAATAAGGGCCCTTCATTTCTGCATACGGAGAATTTGCAGGTATTGTCATCTCAGGTACAGTCAGTAGTCGTGCAATGTCATAGCCTGACTTGAGACATGCTCTAAGTGCAGCCCATAGCAGTGTATGTTATATCAAGTCTGTCACTTCTATGTGCTTGTTCTTTCTAGGAGCCATTTGCTATATCACTTCCTTAAAAGTTCTGTTCAAATACTTGAAACAAAATAGATAAAGGATGGGGAAAGGCTTATCTGGGGAGTTTGACCAAGGCTACATTGCAGATCAATGGATTCAGCTAAACTAGGGAAGGCAAGTTTAGAGCAGATGCTTTACAAGAGATCTCTTCCTAAGACAAACCACCATTAGTCTCCCGGGGAGCTGCCAAGAGAGATTACAGATGAACACCAAAGCAAATGTTCACAAAAAGTTTAGAAATTAGATCTGGGGAGTCAATTAAAAAGCTTTTTACTGCTGAGACTGAATCTGTAGACTGGTGAGCTTTTCTTGTGAGCTATAGAGTTCCTGCTATTTCGTAGCGGGAACTAGGGGGACTCGGACCCTTGAAGAGATGTCAGTATTTGGCAGAGCAGGCTCTTTAATGTGCTAAGATATTTCCTGCCACAGACTGGTCTCCCAGCCAAGATATTTTAAAGCAATTATTAGAATTATTTTTGCTTTGATACATTTAAAGACAAATAAAATGCCTGGAGAATACATCTGTGGTACATTTTTACTGAAGCTGAAGCCTGTTGTACTTTCTTACATTTCACACATTACAATAAGAGGAGCTTGTTTTGAATGGTAGAGGATTTATTTTGAGACAAATTTTGTCACAGAGGTAAAAATGAGTTTAAACAGTATCGTACATGGATTGGATTTCCCATCTTTTTTATTGATGTGAAAGCAAGTCATGAAAAGAAGACAGTTAATTAAATTTAAATTAGCAAAAGCTGTGTCAAATTACAGGTAAAAATACTATTAGAAATACTATCATTAGTGAGATACATTGGGACATATTATTATTGATAAAATGAAAACACGAGACTGTTTTAATCAAATGCTAATGCATGACATTACAGTATATGACAATCGATTAGAGAATTTGCTTGACAATCAATTACAGAAAAAGCTTGCTTAACAGAATGTGTTCAAATGTAAAAAAAACCCCACAAAACAAAACAAAAAACCAAACTCAGGTCTATTCTAAAGCTCCATTAGAGGGTTAAAATATGGAGGAAAGAAATGACATAAACCTAAAAAAATATCCATACTTTCTAACAAAGGTGTGTTAAAATGTGTCTGGGCACATTAGATTTTCTGTGTTTAGTCAAGTCACAACTGTACAGAGTAACCTAGACCCTGAGATGTGTTAAGCATCTGTCTGTCCCAACAAGGGCAACTGGAATGATGGGAATTTACTGTCCATCAGGATGTGGGCCCTCACAGTGGGGAGAACTTTGATGCTTAAAACACACCAGCCCTCCTTTATGTATGGCAGTAGCCAACTAGCAACCAGGTTGTAAATAGCTGTCTCAAGATACTGAAAAAAATCAAGAGATTAGGCAACACAGCAGAAAGGGAAATAGCTAACTTCATGCCAGGTAACTCTAGGGGAGAAAAAGTGTGTGAAAACAAAAGCAATGTTTTTTAATAGAAAACTATTCCTAGTTTTCTGGCAAGCGTTACTCATCAAGAGATCAAACTTGCACAGCTGAATGATTCAATGGGACTCATAAAACAGGCACATACATTCTTAACATGCTATGAAGCAGGTGATTTTGATATCCTTATAAGGTACCTGCCTTTGAACTCTGAAAACTTTGAAATTTGGATTTTGTTCACAACAGTGACTGTGTAAAAATGCTAGGTTTTACTGCACTTGCTGTTTGCATATCTTTTGAATCGTACTAAATTAACTGATGGAAGTTATTTTCATTCTATCAGCAGAGCTGGTACAATACAATAATGTGGGAAAGCGACATGTTGTTTCATATTTACTATTATCATCATCACCTATCTAGGTGGACCACATCTTCACTTAAACAACAGCCTCATAGAAAATATGTGAAGTTGTAACCTCTGTGCGATTTCCTCAGAGTCTACAATCTGTTTTATTGGGTGACAGTAAGATAGCAGAAAATACGGCCCGACATGAGCATCTGGGACACAACTAAAATTCAAACTGGAAGATGCTCGGGTATTACAGTGAAGGCATGACACCAATAAAAAAATATGCATAGCAAACCAGGCTGTAAAGATGTCTAAGTCCTTATGCAATTAGAACAATGCTATATTGATACACTGACTAAGCAAATTTGGTTCAG
>NW_008824111.1:1312468-1334222 GCF_000699105.1 Pygoscelis adeliae | reverse complement strand
GTTGTGACCCAAGTGCAGGACCCGGCACTGAGCCTTGTTGAACCTTATATGATTGACCTCGGCCCATCGTCTGGGGGCCTGTCCAGATCCCTCTGTATAGCCTTCCTACCCTCAAGCAGATCAACACTGCCGCCCAACTTGGTGTCGTCTGCAAACGTACTGAGGGTGCACTTGATCCCCTCGTCCAGTTCGTTGATAAAGATACTAAACAGAACTGGCCCCAGTACTGAGCCCTGGGGAACACCGCTCGTGACCGGCCGCCAACTGGAGTTAACTCCATTCACCACAACTCTTTGGGCCTGGCCATCCAGCCAGTTTTTTACCCAGTGAAGGGTATGCCCATCCAAGCCATGAGCAGCCAGGTTCTCCAGGAGAATTCTGTGGGAAACGGTGTCAAAGGCTTTACTAAAGTCTAGGTAGACCACATCCACAGCCTTTCCCTCATCCACTAAGTGGGTCACCTTGTCATAGAAGGAGATTAGGTTAGTCAAGCAGGACCTGCCTTTCATAAACCTAAGTGTATGTAAGTCATAGCAGCTTTTATTTTAATCTGTTTATTCCAAGTAACTAAAGCCAGTCTTTCGGCTTCAATGCATATACAAACATGTTTATGGTTTTGTTAGAAACTTACATGAACTTGACTTAGAAGTACATGAGATTTGGTAAAGTATTGTATTTTCTTTTTTATTAAGGATGAGTTCATTTGACTGACTGAGCCTAGACTGCTTGCTAAAACATTGCTTTTAAGCTAGTTACACGTTCCATTGTTGTAAGCTGAAAGCATAGTACCTATTGCACCCATCACATTTTCCCCCCAAATCAGATATGAGTGTACAGGCTATTAATAAATGTGCTGACTTGGGAGAGATCTGTCTGGTCTGTTCATTTAGATGATGAGGTAACCGTGGGGAAGTTCTATGCCACCTTCCTGATACAGGACTACTTTAGGAAATTCAAGAAACGCAAAGAACAAGGACTGGTGGGGAAATATCCTGCGAAGAATACCACGATTGCTCTGCAGGTGATTTTGTTTTTACATTTTTAACTAACCATTTTGTGAGCTTACTTGAAATAGCAGGTAGATGAATATTGATGATTGTGCAGTGCTGCAAGGATTTTATTTAGCTGGGACACTTTTGGCTCTTATTCGTCAGAAAAGTAAAATGTAATCCTGCTATTCTGTCTATAACAAGGTAAGTGCAAAAAGTTATTCTCTGTGGATTACTCAAACAGTAGCAACAGTTATAAAATTTCTTAGCAAGTCTAGTTGATACATCACAGTCTAAAGTTACTGTGTAGAATCAGATAAATGAAGTTCTGAGCTATCATTTCCATTCTTTGTTTCGCTTTAACTCCTTAATTTCTTGTGTTCCTACAATGCTATAAGCCAGTTCTTGGAAAACTTCCTAATATGCATTACCTTATAGTAAAGAGGTTTTTATATGGTATCATTCTTCTTCTTAATTCTCATTGTTCTTTTTCTTTTCCACTTATGATTACTGGTGAAATACCTTCCTATCAGTATTTTTTAATATTTTCAAATTTTGAACTTCACATTAATCAATTTCTTTTATAGGAAGTAATATTAGCATACTACATTAATGTCATATACTTCTGTCTGTCTCTTAAAATAAGCTATCAAATGGAAACCAGGACAATAGATTTGGCCATCTGTCTCTCAACAGGCCTGCAGCAAGCAGTCCATAGAGTATATGTCATCTAAAGAGTATATTCTGAACATTTCTGTCCAGCGATACCCTTTGTATTATGAACTTTGAAACAGGCAAATGGAAGGCTGTCCTCAAATAATTCCAGACATCATACGCTGCACCATTTTTATTGGATTGGGACTTTCTGAATTTCAGTTAATGCTGAGTAGCATTAACAAACTATAAAGATATTTAATGTTTCTGATAGCTTTTTATTCTGATGCCAAAATTTAGGAATATGTTGTGAAAATCCCTTTCTAAAAGGGGAGGAATGTGTTAACCTGATTCAGGTACTGTTTGCTTTGTTAAAAATCCTGCTGGTTTGTACTTTGATCTAGCAGAATGATCTTTGCTGTCTTAAGTGGGTAATTTGTTTCATTCCTATTTCCTAAGAATGTCTCTGCTGGCAGCTCTGACACACATTCTGTTCCAAGTCACCATAAGCATGAGATGCAACAGGCAGAGAAAAATTCATCACGATTCTTGCTATGGATGTGTGAACACATGGCTTGGCAGGACAGTATGAACTATATTTGCCTGTCATGAGAGAAAAGAAAATTATGGAGAATGGAAGAGATAAAAAAAAAAAGACTGGAAACAGTTGAGAGGGAAGTGAAAGACAGCGGATTTTTAGGAAGGACTTTGCAGACTTCTTCATTTCAGAAGCATTTGAGCATAAGGAGTCAAAGTTAGTTTTAGGCCACAGTATTACGGTTTTCCACTTGTGTTTTTGTAACAATATAGAAACAAACACTGAGTTTCCAAATGTGAGTGTGCTCTGTTGTTTACTATCAGATCGTGCTTCCTGTTCAATAACAAAGACGGAGGACAAGATGAAAATGGAATTAGCTCTTCCTCTGTCTTTAGACAATTTTTCGAATTCAGAACAGCTAAAAAAATTACCATGAATCTCTGCCAGAAATTTACAAAGGCGTATGGAATTTGAGGCATGGCACTTAGTTTTTTGCTGATTAAAACAATGCTCCTGTGGTAATAAAATGAGTGAGGCTGGTAGATGGGAAGGTTATTTCTTTCTTTCTTTCTCTCTCCCCATTTTCCTCTCTTCTACTTTTGTCTTTCTAACAAATCAGTAGTAACTCAACTTGATTTACCAAATAAAAGTGGAAATGCCATTTCAAAGAAACTGAAACCTGTGGTTGGGAAAAAGCCCAGACTTAGGGGTTTTCAGTCCAGCATGTAAAGGAATAATATAATTCAATACTGGAAGCTACAGCAAGTCAAATTCAAAGTCAAAATGCCATGTTTGTTAGAATAATTAATTATATGAGGATACAGGTTTAAAACAGACCTGGATATCTTTCTAAAAGAGATGTTCTACTTCAACAAGGAATTGATTTCTTCTGATCAACACCCCGAGAACAGTCCTGCTGGATGTATTATAGGGAAGTTAATATAAATGATCACAGAGGATCCTTTTGGCCTTATAATATATAAAAAAATGATGTCTCTCCATTTTCAGCCTCTTTGTTCCAGACTTGCTTTGTCCAAAGCTTAAATGTTTATAAAACTTCAATGTTTTCAAAAACCTATGTTCTTAACCACTGTTTTTGGCAGCATAATTTATGGGTATACCATTAAACTTGTTTTTCAACTACAGAAATTTGGTTGAATGATCTGTGAAAGGCTTGTAACTAGGAAGTTGTTACTTCAGTTCTTGGAGAGCTAATAGTAGCTATTTTTCCATTTATTCTCTCAGATACTCTCAGTAAACTAATGTTTGCAGATCTCTCTGGTAAACAATATACTAGGAAAAGCAGAAACATGCAATATCACTCTGTCTCTTACCCAATTTCTTAGGGAAATTGTGATGACTATTATGTCAATATATGCCACACTTCCACTGAAGGAACTTCATATAGCAATCACAGTGGACTTACATCTTTATTACCCAGTTCATCCAGATGAATTTACTCTTTATTTATCTATCTCTGTGTAAACTAATCATACAAACTGTGCATCCAGTATTGCAGCACCTGACTTTGCTTACTAACGTATGGGTGGAACAGATTGTGAACAAAAAAAAGGACTAAATTAGTCGGCCTTCTCTCCTCTCTGGAGGGGAAAAGTATCCTCAGCTACACCTGAGTTCCTGTCACTGAAATGTGCCAGTAAATATGGGACCTTTATTTTTGTTCTTGGCTGCGTTTACCTTATCTTTTCATTGTTTTGAGAACTTTCTTTTTGAAATTAGAAACTTCCTGTAACAAGGGCAGGGACGTGACTTCAGCAGCAGCTTTTCCTTAGTTTCTTCTTTAAACTAGTTAAGATTTCACAGTATCCAGTAGTCATGATAATACCACTGCAAACAGCTTCTGCTTTCTGGGCTACCAGAAGAGATGAGAGCAGCAGAACCTGGGCTAAGTCTGTCTAGTTTTTCAAGCTCTGTCATTCAGAACCTTCCTATACTAGGAATTGTTTGCTTAAAGCTTTAAATAAGATGAGGAAAATATTTTTATCAGGCTATGATAAGAAAAGACTTTCCAGCCATCCGGTTCTTCTATTTGTAAAGAACAAGACCAACTGTATTTTCATATTCTCATCAACATCTCGCCCTATTGCAGATCAGTTGTCATGTCGCAAAACCCTCAATCAAACCAGCAGATAAAAAGCAATGTCACCTGTTCCAGTTTGTGTCCAAAGCTATATGAGCAATAAATGCTCTTGTACTTTTGCTGACATTTGTAACTTCCCTTGCGGTAGTTGGAATTACCTGCGGAACTAGTTAATTAGTTAAGAACATGCTTCCTAAGTATCTCATAAACCCTGCAATCGCTGCATTATCTAGCCTGACCTTCCTTATTGCCTTTCTCCTGCAAGAAAGGGAGAAAACAACATGTTATCAAGCTTTACAATCCATTCCTAACTGTTGTATGAAGCAAGAGGTGAGTTACAGTTTTATAATCCTGCTGATTCCTGTAGCTGGCCACGTCACTCTTTTCCTGGCTTCAAGGAGTAAACATCCACCTTGAGAGAGAAGGTATACGCTCCTTGTGACAAAACCCATTCTGTTTTTTAATTCTCATGGCAACTGTTGAGGCAAGAATTAATGGATGTTGCCATTTTCCCTGTTTTATGAGAATGTAACAGAATTTTTTTAACATGTATCACTCCTCTTTGCCTTCCTTTATTCCTCATGTTCTCAGTGGTATTTTGTTGGGGTTTTGGGTTTTTTGTTTTTATGATAGTTTTGTTTAGTACTTTTGAAGATACTGAAGGGAAAACCATGTAACTGTCAAATGGTCTAAGGCACTGCTTCTTCCGAGAGAGTTATGCCTACTTTTTTTTTTTTACTAGTCCTTTAGTTATACTCTAGGATATTAAGTTGGATGCCTTGCTTTTAGCTAAAACTGTTTAAAACATTTACTTCTCATGCTGCTGTTTCTGATGGAATGACTTATGTTAACATAGGCAGAGAAATGATGTGCAATAATTTAAGAACTTTGACATGGAAGATAAAAAGTTTTGTAGAACTGCAAAGCAAAATCTTCACAATACTACAACTAGAATTCAAGGTCATAAAAAGTAATGTTTTCAGCAAGAAAAGCACTTCAAAAAAATCTAGTATAAGAGATAAGGAGTCATTGACACCATCTTTAGTTAGTTGAAGAGAATTGCATAACACAGGACAAAATTCTGTGAGCTCAGGAAAGTCCAATGAGATTTTATGGTGGCCTGCATTAGTCATGTTAATAAGTCCTGCTTCAACAAGCATGGGAATAAATCTTCCCTTGGAAGCCACATGATTTAGCTAAAGATTCAATCTGTGGACCCAGGAAGGCAGACTGACTAAGGAGCGTGTGTAAAAATACTGTTCTTAGAAGATGTTATCTTTATAGAGATGCAAAAAGGGTTTAATTTCAAGGTTAAGTAAAAAAGATACACTTTTTTTGGTTAGATCAAGAAGTTTTGGCAGTAGATGTAATAACTAAAATCAATGGCACCTTAATTTTACCCTTCTCCCAAAGGCCTTTTCTGTCATTCGCAATTCACTAGATAAAAGCATTCTATGTGTGCAGTTATATTGACATCAAAATGTTTTTCCAGCACTTTACAGACAAATTACTACAGCAAAATTGACTTTATCAAGCCTCTTAATCCCACTTGAACCAGTTATTAGTGTATATTTGTCAATAAAATACTCTTAAACTTCAAGAAATTTTTATCATCCTTTGACTTTTGAAGAATGCAAAGGATGTACTTTTTTCTTACTTGTAAAGAATATTTTGTTATGTATAGTCACGTAGCTATTGAAAAGCAGTTTTGAGTTAGGGGAGGCTCAATGGCTTGAGGAAATAATTAATAGGGTTCCTAGGCTTTCTGAATTAACTGTTTTACTTAACCTTGCTTTCTTAAATACACATCTCTTGCATCCTTAATTACTTCTAGTTGAAGTTACAATGCTAACACTCTCAAATTTAATTTCAGGTGTTTGAAAAATTCAAACTAGTGAAAAATGTTTTCTATTGCTTTAGGTTCTTCCTTTACTGTATTGCTCTATAAAACAAAACAAAAATAGTCATAACTTGCAGTATGTATTAACTACCCAGCCCAGATGATATTTATGTATCTGACATCAGTGATAAAGATGTGCACAAACAGGGAATCCCACTAAAGAAATCCTCTTGGCTGCTGCTTCTCTGATGTCAAAGACATCAAGCGATGCAAAACATCAAGAAAAAAATGAAAAAATAAGGTGCGGGTTTTCCCCTCCAAGGTTTTGAGAGTTTTATAGTTAATGGGGAGTTACCCTGCCTTTCTGCCAACAAAATCAAAGCAGTTCTTTAAAGGAGTTGCACTTGATTCTGCTTTCGCTTTGAAATGAGCGGCACTTTTCATGCAGTGCTGTTAAATCTGCTGCCTCTGTCCTTTTGAAACTGTTAAGTAAGAGGATGTTATAGTTGATCTTGATTAGTGACAAGACTGAATACATTTGAAATTGATACTGAATTCTCTAACAGGAAAACTAGCAGAGCTTAAAAAACACCTGTTGTTAAAATTATTTGTTTTTCCCCTTCCATTTCTCTTTAGCCTACTTGAATTTCTCTCTCTGCAAGGTAGTGATACTTGGTCCTTAATTTGATGCCCCTTGCACTATGCAGGTGGCTCTTCCGCAGTGTAATGGTAGTGTAACAGGATAAACTAGAGAAAGAAAAGGAAAACTGATAGTGGTGGTTGGGCAGACATTTACTTCTGTAAGAGATTTTATTCAACCGTGTCCAGCATTTGATCAGACTCTTCCAGGCGCTGCAGTGTGAGGAGTGGCTGTGTCTGCCTCTCAGGGGACAGTGTAGAAGCTGTAAAATCAGCAGCTTCTGAATTAACACTAGAATAAGTACAGAATACTTTTTTTTGTCATTATGACTTTAGGAGTTTTAACAGATGAAACTGTGAAAATCTCATCCTTTGCCTGAATTTTATTTGGTTGCGTGAGACCAAAACTTGCGTACTGTGTCAAGAGAATGTCACTGGCAGCCCCCTCACCATTTTGGGGCCAGAACCTCGACCCAAATGGAATAAAGCAAACAGCTTCTTCTGATACTGGGTTTGAGAAATGTTTGGGGGAGAGGAGAACCAATTAAAGTTTGGGCTGAGTTAGGAGATTAGAACGGAGCTCCCTGCAAAGCTAGATTGTCTTTGTGAATGCCAGAGCATGCAGCAGGCAGGAATTCCCCTTCTTACTCCACAATAATTGCGTTCAGGGTGATTTTTATTCTGTATAGCTCAGTTTTTCCTCAAGGATGTGGCATTTGCTGTTAGCCTAACACAGGCTGCTGTTTGGGTACATGTAATCAGAGAAGAGGAAGCACTCTAGAAAGTGAAATGGGTCTCAGGAGATTATCTGCTCAGGCATTCAGTAAAGTCTTTTTGCCATGAAATTTCAAATTCCTCCTCACTCAGAAAAGGACACTTCAAATTATAACCAACAGCAGTTTGTCTAAACTTGCATATTGTCACCAAAAACATCTTCAGAAATGAAATAACAATATTCCTTGGAATTACAACAGTCTGTCTTCTGCAGACCCAGGGTTTTTCACTCCTTACGAAGGGAAGAAAAGCAAGTGGTTCTGAAATGATAGGTGACCAGTTCATGTTAGCTATCTACTATCGTTTTTGTGGTGTTATATATGCTCCTAGGACATGAGAAAAAAAATTCCTTAGGGTTCACAGTGCCTTTCTTATGCTATTGACTGATACTTAAGCAGTGAGAACAAATATATTTTCTGGGTAAAATCAGAACAAAATTATATTTATAGCGGTAGTTTAGGAGATGTCTTTTTGTAGTGATGGAAATTTGTATTGAGCCAAACAGTAGTCACATTGCTAGTAAAATAAATGTTAAGTGAAGCATGAACAAGTTTAATTACTTTTGTCAAGTACTTAGAGTGAATGAATTAATTCTACACCATTTTTCCTAGGGAAAATACTTACTGTAAACTATGTAACGTTTGCATCTCTATTTCACATTTATTTACATGTAACACTCTTTGTTAATACATACAAATAAAAGTTAAAGGATATTTCCCTTCACATCACAAGTACACAAAAGCACTGATTTATTGAGCTGAATTTGATTTTGGGAACGTGTTTCACATTAAACTATGCTTTTTTCTCTCTGCAGATTTTATAAGTAATATCAGCCCTGCAGTAAACAGTAAAAGAAAAAAAAGAAAAACAGCCTCTAGTAGGCATCAGCTGAGGGGTTAATATGTTACCCAAGTTCAATTTAATTGTGCTTCCATGTTCATGTTGTGTTCACAGGAAGGCTGAGCTTGAGGGGAGCCTGGGTTTGACTGAAAGCACAGAGCTTTTGTGTACTTGTAGAGCAGTGCACTCAGCTTCAGCGTTAGAAGATGGGCTCTATGGAGATACGTAACACTGGGGAATCGAGACTTGACTACTATGTCTCTTATGTTCACTGCTATAGTGTAGGTCTATTCAGCTATTTTTCTGCATGCTTATTTTCTTATGTTAGTAGTTCTTGCATTGTATTCTGTTCATACTAACCTCAGTTTATTTTTATGTTAAAGTGCCAGCGTAGCTTTGGGGTTTTTTGTTCTTTCTGGTTTTCTTTGCTATTAAATAAGCAGGTAGTAAAAACATGTTCATTATCTACAAATGTAATGGTTTATATGGACATTTTCAGAGTCATAGGCTTTCAGTATTCTGAAGCTCTGAAGACCTAAGTATTTAGAATTCATGTTTATGCCTTATTTCAGATCCAGTGAGTTTATATAGCAGTATACTTAAATATCCATCATTCTTCTAAAATCCATGAAGGAAAGCTTAGAAGTGTCTCTTCCGTTTCCTGGTATCACTATAAGATGCCTCAAAAGAGGGAGCGTTGTGTATTTTACATGACCAGAAATAGTGTAGGTGATAGTGATTCTTCTTATTTAAATAAGGATATTGTGCTTGCACTTCTTAAACTAAGCTTAAACTGCATCTATATGTAGGTTGCACTGTATCTCAAAATGGGTGTGGGCTGAGTTTAGATATAGGGAAAATTATCTTTTTGTAGTTCCAGTATTTATAAGCATTTAAATGTTCTTCTAGAAGTCATGACTCTGGAGTCTTGCATTATACACAAATGTCTTAATATAAGACATATATCTAAAATGGTGTTACTATGTTTTATGCATACTATAGATGTGGAAAATTGATTTAAAATCTATTTGGCATTTGTTAAAAATAGACTTTTTAGAATGTTTAACTGTTTAATGTTTTAATGTTTAACTTTTAAATGTTTTGATGTTTTGGTGTGAGGTGCTTTTCAAGCATCTTTAAGCTTATCTCTCTCTAAATGACCAATTCAGAAATACAGTTACTAGTCATATGACATTTTTTCTCACCGAGGGACTCCTACAGCTCTATTATTGCAGCATTTGAAAGCACATGTGTGTCATCTCAATCCTGTGTCAGAGCCAGGGGCATTGTTAATTGTCTCTTGAGATGCTATTTAGGACACAGCACTGGTGTATTAGTGCCTCATGCCATCTTGAAAACATTGCAGGTGCTATTATGCCTCATAAAGCACAGCTGCACAGAATTATCATGTTAATTTGAAGTCATCTTGTGCATTTACAGGAGAACCTATTTAAAGACATGCTTGGGTTTAATATGTAATTATGTTGTTCAGCACACTGTGTGTCAGTGGTCTGATACGTCTCATCTTTCTCATGCCTACAAGGAAAAAATTAAGTAAGGAAGGCATAAAAAATTAAATTTTAGAGAGGAAGTGTCTGAATAAGAAATAACTTCTTTTGCAAACTTCTAGTGAAATCTCTAGAATAGAATTGGAGGGAAACACGGTAGCGTTAATCTCTTGTCTTCCTCTACTTCAAAGAAACAACAACAAAATAGAAAAACCTGAGCAGAAACAACAGATGTCCTCTTGCAGAACAGCATGAATTATTCAGTGATGCAGTTTTGATCAATGTTATCCCTGCAGAACTGGTGCCTAAACATCTCTTGCATGTTTTATCTGTTCTGTTAGACCCTTTCATCTTCCAGTGTCTTTGATGAAAACAAAATTTGCTGAAAGGTATAGGGTAAATGTGAGAAAAAAATACATATTTTTTCCAGTTACAGGTACATTAGGCAAAGATATTTTGTGTATAGCAAATAATAATACTCTGTGTTGGAAAGTTGGAGATGAACAGAACTGAACCATTCTGTGTTCTGCAATATACTGGGATTATTAAACACATTTTCTTAGAAATGTGATCCACCTGACTGATTTAACAGCCTTGTGAACCAGGCAGGTTTTCAGTCTGGTGAGCTGAGATGGATATTAGATGTATATATGATGGCAGAACTGGCCCCTTGCTTCTTGAAATGATGTGAATGGTATTTTTGTCCTCAAAAAATAGGAAATAAATCAATATTTATTATTCACATTTCCACTTATTTAGGGAAAAAATTTAAAGGTGTTTTTTACTGCTGAAATGGCATAAAACAATCTTGAAGCTTCCTTTAAGAAAAGGCGAGAATTCTCTGGACATGAGAAAATCTTCAGGGATTAAGAGTCTGCCATAAAAAAATGAGGATATAAGGGAGACTAGAGAGAGTGTGACCCTTCCTGTAACCTTTACCAGCCAAAGGAAATGTTATGAAAGTTCTTATATTTGTCTTTAGTGTCTACTCATTGTTCCATTTGGGGAAAGTAAAGAGGATTTAGCTGTGATTGCCTTTCCTCTGCAGCTCTGATAAGCCATGCTCAAAGATTGTGAGGAAGTAATTTCTGTATTACACTCAAATTTGACTTTTTTTTTGGAAAGTCATTATATTATGATGCTTCAGGAGTGTGGCTAGTCTTGAATCATTATATGTAGTAACAACAAAAGCTCTTAAAAAGTTCTACTTAGAGAAATAATTGCCTCCTAAGAACTTAAGCAGTTGTAATGAAAAAGAAACAAGCACGCCTCTGTCAAATGTAGACAAATCACTATCCAGGCTCTCTTCTTGAAAAGTCCCATCTACTCAGTTTTTTTGTAAGAGAAGAAATTATCTCAAATTTAAATGTAGCGGTTTTTAGAACTTCACAAACGGAGGACAACATATACTCCCATTGCCCTCTTGTGCATTATAATGTCTCTAGGGTTCTTGCTGGGTAGACTAAAATGGGCAACGTTGTATAGGGAAATGTGTATCAGAAGGACTCTTCTTCCCTGTAAGCAAATGGAGAGATCTGGGGAAGGTTGGTTTGATATTTGTGTGTCATCTTTTATTTAAGAGATCCTTGATTTGGTTCTGAAGTGCTTGAAGGTAAAGTGAAATGTTCTATCAGTCCATGCTACCTCTACGACCTTCACACAAGACGTTAAATGCGGTTCAGGCGAGGGATCTTCCTGCTCATGTATAAGTACCAATTCCTGCACTTTTACATCAGCCCCCCTTCAGTGGTAGCTGACTGATCTAATGAAGGATTGTCTTATCGGTAAGAGCTCAGCATGAGAATTTGTCTCACTATGTGGTGCTCTCCTGTCATAAAAATTGTTCTTAGAAAACTTAGAATACTTTCAGATTACACCAGGTAAAATGAGGCAGTACATGGGAGTAGTCATTTTAATGACAGAAATTGTTGTAGGTAGTTCTGTTAGAGCAAGTAAGTGGAGGAATATTGTAATTCTGCAGGCAGATGTTGCTTGTAGAACCTGTGGCTTCTGTACTGGCTGTGAGTGAATAAAGCTGATCGGTTTAGTTTAACTAACATATGCTTTTACATAAGGTGATCCAGGTTTTAGTCTTACGCTGTTGACTGTGTCATTGCAAGAGGTCTGTTACACGAAAATGAGTATTACTGAAGAGAGATGAGATGATAAAAGCTGCCTGCTTTCTCTTGAGTAAAGGAGTAATTCACCAAGAAGTAAACCAGAAGGCGGTTGGAAATATAATCAAAATTAAATTACTATTGAATATGTTGCTGCCAAACACATGGCTTTTCTCAGCTTTTAGGCATATGTGGGACTTTGTCACAATTTGGCAGGGAGGAATATAAGCTAGTAGTTTTTGCCAGGGGTAAAATTTATAATACTGCTGTCTGAGCGTGTTGTGTTCACAGGAAGGCTGAGCTTGAGGGGAGCCTGGGTTTGACTGAAAGCACAGAGCTTTTGTGTACTTGTAGAGCAGTGCACTCAGCTTCAGCGTTAGAAGATGGGCTCTATGGAGATACGTAACACTGGGGAATCGAGACTTGACTACTATGTCTCTTATGTTCACTGCTATAGTGTAGGTCTATTCAGCTATTTTTCTGCATGCTTATTTTCTTATGTTAGTAGTTCTTGCATTGTATTCTGTTCATACTAACCTCAGTTTATTTTTATGTTAAAGTGCCAGCGTAGCTTTGGGGTTTTTTGTTCTTTCTGGTTTTCTTTGCTATTAAATAAGCAGGTAGTGAGCATGAAATGCAAGTGAATATTCTTGCTAATGATTGAATTACCAAAATATAATAGTAATCCTCTGCTAAATAAATACTGCCTTTGTCTCTGCTAAATAAATAGCAGCCTTTGGTCTTCTACTTCAAAATCTGTACCTTAAAGTGTTAATTTTACTTCCCTTTAGCACCTTACAAAATGATGACATTAGCAACCTTGCTAAGGTTTTGACTATGCAATTAGCATAAGAAGTGGGAGAAAGCACAATGTATTAATGAAATGTATATTGTATATTAACTCACTAGGAAATTATTTTTAGAGCCTTGTTCAATTATAGCATAACTCTCAAAGTTCATCCCTGAGGAAGAAAGTACAATTGCCAAATACACGTAGCTAATATGATTAGTCAAGCGCCGTTTTCAGGAAGTCAAATACTGATATGAGTGAAACCTGAAAAGGAGCCTATAATAAATCTACACTGTTAGATACAAAGCTTTTTGGTTCATCCCTTTCCAGTTCTGATTGCCCACACTGCATAAATGCCATTTTGCTCCGCAGCAAACCAACTATTTCCGTTTTGAGCTGAAACCTGACTGCGATGCTGTGGTGTTCTCCAGGCAACGTGTGATAGGCAGCATGAATGGGACCAAGCCACGTTTGGTGCCCTGCAAGGTCCTTCAGCTCCTTCTGGAGCTGTGAGACATGCAATATTCTCTACATACCTTCATGCCACCCCAGGGCGAGTAACATGCAATGTCATGCCATAGAAGTGCAGCTCTGATGGGCTGGAACAGCCCTCGTCTGCATCAAAAAATGCAGAAAAATAATAAATCAGACTTTTAGATCATAATCAAGAATGGAGCCAAGGGCTGTGCGTGATTATTAGTAGTGTGAGTGTAGTGTTAGTAAAGGGCTAAACAAACAAATCTTTGATTTCTTCTGAACCTGAGGAGATAAAAGAAAGAGTTGGGAAGAACAAGATTGTGTTTTTTGCTTCGGACCATGACAGCCGGAGTTAAAACAGGAAAAATATCTCCTTTTTGAAGTAGGTAAGGCCTACACAAAAGCACTGAATTCTTGGCCCCGAGTATGATGTCTGTTTCCTCTCTCATGTGCAGGTCTGTCCTTGGCAGCTTCAGCATTATCCCTTTTCCTAAAGGTTGCTTGTGGTAGCAGGCTTGAGAGGAATATGAACTGATATACGCTGAGGTCCATGTTACTGTAGCTAGATGGTTTTCTGTCCTAAAGTTTCAAATCAAATATCTGCATATCACAGTGCAGTGCAGATGAGCTGGAATTATTTCACTGCTTTCTTTTACATCTGAGCTCTGCTAAAACTGCTGTTGCAATAGCAAAGATCGCCTTGTGTTTCCTTTGTGGACACAGGCTGCAAACATGTTTTTAACATTAAATATACATCTCATTGAAATGCATTTTATTATAGTTCTTGCTGATTACTTATACTTTTATTATAAGATGAATTTTATTTCCATAGGGTTCCATAAACATCAGTGGTCAGGATCTACACTGTGATGATAATTCATGATCACCTCAGCAGGGTTGTACTGCAATATAAGCCTTTTGTTAATAACAGTAGAAAGACTTGTAGTAGGATGCATCCTCTATGGATGTCAGGATACAAAAACTTGTTAACTGTCCTTTAAAAGAAATTTACACGCCTGTAATTAAAGAACGAAAAAGAATTTGCATTCCTAATGTGTTATGATATTGTCATTGATTTAGGCAGGACTAAGGACACTTCATGATATTGGCCCTGAAATACGCCGAGCTATATCCTGTGACTTGCAAGATGATGAACCAGAGGAAAACAATCCAGAGGAGGAGGAAGATGTTTATAAAGTAATGTCAGAACACAGCTACATGAATTGTTTTATCATACAATATGAGATTAAAGAATGAGCTTATCCCTGAATATGGAGTAAAAATAACAGTAATAATAATAATAATAAAACTCCCTCAAACCAGAACAACATAAATATTTTATAAATAAGTATATTTTTAATATCTCTCTCTCTATAAAAATGGTATTAGCAGGACACTTGCATCTCATAATAAATTTAGGAAGCAGTTCCTGCAGGGTGATTCTCCTGCCCCTAATTCTTTCTCATTAATTCTTTTTTTCTTAAGCAAATCCTAAGAAAAGGTATGAACCTTGCCATCTCAGATTTTGATAGTGGCAAGGGTAGACTGGAAGTGTCTTAACTTCTGCAGTGGTAGATAGGAAGAAGAGAATGAAATTCTATGCGGCCAAACCACAACAGACACAAAGCTGCGTATTTTAAAGTGAATGCCTGGATTACTTACACAGAAGTCAAATAAATATAAATGCCATTTCCGATTTCCTGTGAGGGATGTCAGTAAGAACCAATCAGAAAAAAAGATTAGTTTTCCTCTTTTACGCTATAGATATCCAGTCTAATGGTGAACACATAAAGTTGGTATTATAACCAGGAGCGATCTGCAAACCATTTGTCAGTCAGCAAGAAAACTTAATTTTTCACAAGCATTTCAGAAGAAGCAGATGTAAAAGCATGCTTCTGCAGTAATTATGTCAAAAATAGCTTGCTCTTGTCCTTTGCAAAAAAGGAGGATGTGGCACTGGAGACATGCATCAGTAGATGCATTTCTCTGCCAACCATCATTACCTCCTGTCTTTCCTAGATTGAGCTTCAAGACAGACTGCTGTCATCCAAGACCCACACCTGGCTAGACAGGGAGGCTACCTAATCTGGGTCAGATGTAAAAGAGAGCTGCATGTCATAGTCATAACTTAGCACTTCATTCTCTCTTTCACCATCCATTACACTCTTCAGGGCTAATAAAGAGTTACTACTCTTTCTTGTACCTCTGCAAGAAGAAGGAATGGAAGCACTGAAGCTTAATGTTACCTACTTGAGATATGCTTGCAAGCTGTTGCATGGCACTCCATCCTGTCTGAGTGACGCCTGTTGCAAACCGATGCTCTGGGAGAACAGGAGAGAATAAGTGTTCTCAAAAATTAAGCAGACACGTCCCTTTCTGAGGAAGTTGGTGCATGTTCGTGTATGGAAATCTAGGTTTCTCCTGCGTAATAAAATGTGGAGAAATCTGTATGTCACATTTAGTTGTATGGAAAAAGAATAATGATCACAGCATAATGTGGATTTAACTCTGAAATACAAATATTGTCATTATCACAATCACATCTCTATCGCTTCAGGAGATCCCACCTGAAGCATCATAAAATTAGGAAGAAAAAGCACAGCTTATTTGAATTGCTACTTTTGTATGCATGTAGGAGAGAAAATTAAGTTATCACTGTCTAAAATCTGTTCTGTTAAGGTATCTGATGTAATTTTTTCTTTCTCTTCCCCTAAAACAGAGGAATGGTGCCCTCTTTGGCAACCATATAAACTATATTAGCAGTGACAGACGAGATTCATTTCAACAGATCAACACCACACACCGTCCCTTACATGTTCAGCGGCCTTCAATTCCATCTGCAAGTGATACTGAGAAAAATATCTATCCTCAGGCAGGAAATTCTGTATACCACAATCATCATAATCACAACTCAGTAGGAAAGCAAGTTCCAAACTCAACAAATGCCAATCTCAATAATGCCAACGTGTCCAAAGTTGTTCATGGAAAACACACAACTTTTGGAAATCGTGAGCGCAGAGCTGAAAACGGTTACCATTCATACTCCAGAACTGATCATGAGAAGCGTAGAAGGCCAAGCAGTAGGAGGTAAACTTACAAATATGTATTTGCTTTTAAATAAGTTTATATATTACAAGTACACTGTAAGAAAACTTATGCTACGTGAAACTAATTTGTATATTTAGCTTCATTTCTGTTGCCTACTGATGTATGAAACGTATTTAAAATATAGCTCTGATGTATGGGAAATGTATATAACTAATAAAGTTTGAAAGTAGTAGTTTTCTGTGAAGTGAAATTATTAGTTACAGCACAGACATTGTAATCACCAATGAATTTCTCTAAACTACCTGATTTTAAAATAGCTTTCTCCTTATTTTCATGGCTTACCTGGATAGAACCCGCTACTATGAAACATATATTAGGTGAGTTGATATTGTTCTGACATAATTGAAGAGGACGAAGTAGTTTTTCTTGTTCTTTTTTCCTTCTTTTTCTTTTTTTTTCTTTTTCTTTTTCTTTGTCTTTTTCTTTTTCTTCAGTACAATTTTCAAATTAACTGTATGACAATGCATGTGCTGAATAACTTAAGTGACGATTTCCAAGTCAAATTTTCCACTGCCTGTTCTAAAAGGATAAACTTCTGGTGAAATTCAAAATTAATTCAAGCCCTTTTAAGAGTCCTGGCAGGTTTGTGCAGTTTTCAGCAGGCAAAAGATCACACCTGATGGTAGCCCTTGTTTAAAATTGACTTGTGAAGACTGGAAAAAACACTGGGTTTAGCTTTGATAAATATTAACGTGTACAGTTCCATTTCTAGGGGTTCCAAAATCTTTCCTGGTCTTATGTCTGAATATTTTCTAAGACAGCTTTTAAAAATAGGATATATTGTGTTATTTGAAGTGCATTGCTAAAGGTACATTAAGTGCTAGTTTTTAATGTCTAGATTTGCACATCCATTTCAGATTTTTCTTGGAATACCTCAGTGAGTGGTATTACCTCCTTAATATTTTAGCCATTTGGCAAACTTCAGACATTTGAGAGAGGCTGTGTTTCTTCAAAGTATTCTGAATTTATATTTTGTAAAAATGTCTTGAATGTATTTGACTTCATGGAGTATCCCCATATTAATTATTTTCTTATTTGTACCATAAGGAAATAAAGGGAGGTCACCTTTAAGAAACAGATAAAATAGTCATGTTCTGAATTGCAGTCCTGTGCAATTTACTATAACATCACATTCTGACGAGAGTGTTATTAATGCTTGTCTCCCGCCCCGCCCCCCCCAGAAGCACATTGAAAGAACTGTGCATAAAATATACAATATATAATTTATATAACTAAAGTATAAAAAAATATAAATATTTGTTTGCTACTTGCAGATCTGACTCTGGTGATGGGCGTCGACCTACTATTCGCCGCGAAGAACATGAAGTTCAAGACTATTGCAATGACGATCATTATTTGAGAGAGCAGGAATATTTTAGTGGAGAAGAATATTATGAGGAAGACAGTATGTTGTCAGGAAGCAGGTGAGGATATTTGTTACACTGGGAAAAATATTTCAATAAATTAGGTACATATCTGTAAAGACGTCACTAAGCACACTTATACTGAAAATTCTCTGATGAAGTTAATACTCCACAACTGCTGGCAAGTAAAATGGTGAATGGGAATAGTGTGTGTACCAAGGATCTTCTGTATTTGGCGTCATGTGCCGAGTCCAGCAAAACTTCTGTACCAAATTCAAAGGAAAGCACAAATTTCCTTTGAACTGAGTATAAACTAGATAGTGCATAACCAAAGAATCATTTCATTTATAAATAAAATTTCACGTACAATGGAAGAAGGATCAAGCTCAGAGAGAGGAGCTTTTAGAAAGGGTTTTCTTCTTTTAATTTAACTTAAAAGAAAGGTGAAACTGGTAACTATGGACTGAGATCATAAGGTAGTACTAGCTGGACCAATAAAGAATTGGACGACTTCCTTTTGCAAATTCTCATTATACCTCTTTATTAATAATCCTCCTCTTGGCACCATGTTTTGTCTCCTTAGTGCAAACACTTAACACTGTCATAGTTGTCCTGGCCTTTATATGTTTGGAGTAGATGTTTTTTAAGTTTTATTCACAAGCTTTATGGAAATGCCATCAATTGAATTTCAGTCAACAACTAGCGTTTCTTACAAATTTGTAATACTGCATAATGTCTAAATTTGTATTAATCTGAGGCTCCTTACTGTAACTGCGGAATTCTAGTTTTGTGACCTGTTTCCTCTCAGTTTTCTAACTCATTTCTGTTTTCTTTGGCCAAAACTTAGGAATAGTATCCTAGTTAATTATAGTATTTCTGTCCAGTAGGGTTTTTCCAAGGCCCAGTAGTGTTTTTTAACAACTCTTGCCTGATCCTGTGTGTTTAACCCCCGTGATCTTTGCATTCAATATCTTAATTTCAGATTTAAGAAGAAAAGGCCTTGATTTAATTTTGGTAAATTTCAGCTTTTCTCTGAAACTTTATTTCACGCAGTTTCTTCAGAAATGGACTGGGATGGGTTTTTCTAACTTTAGAAGAGTGGCTCCCAAGTTAGTTCAGCTTTGAGCGTTACCAAATTAGTTTGATTTGAGCACTGTGCCGTTGGCTTCAGGCAGCGACAGCTTCAGCAACAGGGCAGATCCTAACTTTGCCTTGGGACCACTCCTGTACGTAAATGATAGGTTTCCAGTTGTTCAGGCAATGGTTGGGTGCTACTTTGGGAGGAAGTCCTGCCTGATATTCCTGATTTAGTCTTTAAAATGTGAGATTGTTCTGGTGTTTTCTGAGTATCAACCTGCCATGGAACACAACCTATATTTGGTAATACTGAAAGGCTTCCTATTTAAAAAAAAAAATTAAATGCACCTTTTTCCCAAATATCTTGTGATTTTTTTAATTCCATAATATTCACCTTCTCATTATGATGTAGAAAGACATATGCATTTACAAGATCTTGAGTAGATTGTGTTCATCTTCCTTACAATAGCTATGTTTCCCTTCTGCTGAATAAATTCAATAACTTCTCAAAAATACCCTCCACTTCTGTCAATAGATTTTTAGTTTGAAGTCCAGCCCAGAAGTAGAGGACTTTATTGCCATTTTATCTTGGATCCATAAGTGCATATGCACAAGTGCCAGACATGCTGAATTCTCTTCCTCCTCCTCCTCCTCCTCTACTGCCTTTCTTTGCCATCTGAATTCTGGCAAGATTGGCACCCTAATTTGCATCTTGTTGGTTTGCATAAAATCTAAGATTTGCATGAAAGCGAAATTCTACGGAATTCTCAGGTCACTAATTTTTTGGTATGATAATTACAGTCAAATTATAGCCTTACAAGATTTGATTTTCGACAAGAGAAGTATCCGGAATGTAAAAGGCTTAATTCCATTCTCTGAGTTTCCATGCTCAGAGGCTTCCCAGGGTTCACAAGAGAGCGTGGTGGGAGTAGAACAGAGTATTTTTATTTATTTGTTTTTAAGCAGTGTACAACTGAGGTCCTACATTTTAGCCTGTACTGGTAAGAATAACTTCATTGAAAATATAATTTGATAAAAATTTCACCTGAGAACTTACTATATAACTATACTAGTACAAAAGTGTATGCTTGCTATCTCAAAATCAGTTTGCATGCAGAAACTGGATTTTAAAATTGAGTTGTGTAATTATATAATGTAACGTTTGGATATCTTGCTGGAGAAAGAGTAGATTTGAAAATCTTCTAGAAGAAATCCAATAGATCAATTTACAGAAACTGACTGAAATAACGTTTTCTCTATTGTATTTTAAACACAGGCATATATATGATTACCACTGTAGATATCACTGCCATGACTCAGATTTTGAGAGACCAAAAGGCTACCATCACCCACATGGTTTTTTTGAGGAAGATGAGTCACAGACCTGTTTCGATACAAAAAGATCTCCCAGGAGACGGCTGCTACCTCCAACACCAACACGTAAGTACATTAAGAACAATTTGTTTGCAAATCCAGAATTATTTAAATGCATTCAGACATGTTCCAGTTTAAAAAGGCTTCTTTTTAACTTGGATTTCAAACATGACGTTTCTCGATTACTGTTGCTAGTGGATTATTGTGTATGGCAGAAATATCTATCCATCCTGAGAGACTGCTCGGAGAATCTGTGGATCCTAGCTTACAAGTCAGTCTTTCTAGTATGTCTTGCCTCACTCATCCAATAACATAAAATTAACCAATTTAATTGCCAGTTTTAACTTGATTTGATAAATTAAGAAAGAGCAAGGTAAAGCACAGCAGTAGTTTGCTTTGAAACTTTGGTCAGAGCATTTCAGTCCATGTGCCCTCCATTCACACCTAGGGATGTGCAACGTTGCCCTGAGTCAGTGCCATTGTCTCTCTGGTGCCTGCTGGCACTTTCCGTGCTGCTTAATGATGTTGTGATCAGTGCCATTTACAGCTTTACCTCGTACTGTTTAGTAAACACTACTGTCTGAAGTAGGGTAATTTTCAGGGAAAAGAGAACCAAGAGTGAGCTTAACGGTACTTTGGGTTTGGGTTTTTCCTCCTTACTTTTGAAGTGCCTTTAGCTTTTTAATGTGAGTTTCTCAAATCCCTGTGAAAAAGAAAAGTGTTATTCTGGGCTAAGCATCTTATTTCAGACTCACCTTGGTACTTTATTCTGCCATCTCAGGAACAATGCTTAATATGGTTGAGTGTTTATGGGTAAGGATGAGGGGGAAGGCCAACGAGGCAGATATCCTGCTGGGAGTCTGTTATAGACCACCCAACCAGGATGAAGAGGCCGATGAAGCGTTCTGCAAGTGGCTGGCAGAGGGGTCTCGATCGCTGGCCCTTGTTCTCGTGGGGGGCTTCAACTTCCCGGACATCTGCTGGAAATACAACACGGCAGAGAGGAAGCAGTCTAGGAGGTTCCTGGAGTGTGTGGAAGACAACTTCCTGACACAGCTGGTAAGTGAGCCTACCAGGGGAGGTGCCTCGCTTGACCTGCTGTTTACAAACAGAGAAGGACTGGTGGGAGATGTGGTGGTCGGAGGCCGTCTTGGGCTTAGCGACCATGAAATGGTAGAATTCTCAATTCTCCGTGAAGTAAGGAGGGGAGGCAGCAAAATTGCTACCATGGACTTCCGGAGGGCGGACTTTGGCCTGTTCAGGACGCTGGTTGAGAGAGTCCCTTGGGAGACCATCCTGAAGGGCAAAGGGGTCCAGGAAGGCTGGACGATCTTCAAGAAGGAAGTCTTAAAGGCGCAGGAGCAGGCTGTCCCTGTACGCCGCAAGAAGAACGGGCGGAGAAGACGACCGGCCTGGCTGAACGGGGAGCTTTTGCTGGGACTCAGGAAAAAAAGGAGAATTTACCACTTGCGGAAGAAGGGGCAGGCAACTCAAGAAGAGTACAGGGATCTCGTTAGGTCGTGCAGAGAGGAAATGAGAAAGGCAAAAGCCCAGCTAGAACGCA
>NW_008824111.1:1283671-1310735 GCF_000699105.1 Pygoscelis adeliae | reverse complement strand
CTGAAAGAGTGGTTAAACATTGGACCAGGCTGCCCAGGGAAGTGGTTGAGTCACCATCCCTGGAAGTATTTAAAAGACGGGTAGATGAGGCGCTTAGGGACATGGTTTAGTGGGCATGGTGGTGTTGGGTTGATGGTTGGACTCGATAATCTTGGAGGTCTCTTCCAACCTTAATGATTCTATGATTCTATGATTCTGTGTTTCTTCTGAGGGAGAAAATGTTTCAATTCATAGATTGAATTAGTATTGTCAACTGATTTTTTTACCTGTTTCTTTCATTTTCGTTTGTTCTCCTCCTTAGATCTTTCCCTTGGTTTCCCCTTATCTCAAGCACAATATTGTTTTATCTGCATTTCTAAAAGCTCTCATGCTTCTTACCTTGTAATTTTGGTTTTGTATGTTCCAGGCCATAATGCAGAGATTAGCAGTGCTAATCCTCTGGTGAAACTAGGCACAGACTCAAAGCTCTTGGATTTTGGTCTTTGACCTCTGACACTTCACAGAGAGGAAGCACTTGGGGTTGGGAAGTGTAAAATAAACCACTTTCCCAGGCTAAAATAAAGAGACTGGGTTGGTGCAGAAGAAACAGCACTCAGCTCCGTGCAGCCCCATGGGGTCCCTGAGAGTACTCTCACGCATGGCGTGGTCAGCACAGCCAGGTCTGTCACATATGTCTTTGGGTGATGCCATCTAATCAGTGCCATCCAGACAAGACAATACAGGATCATTTCTAGAAGAGTCTCCACGTTTTGTCTGCTCTAAGATGGATTGGCTTTCTTGCAAAACCAGAGTTGTCTTTCATTCTGATGATGCTAGCAGCCAGAGTCCCAGTCCATTTATCTGTGGAAGTATGACTCTAAGGACCCTGTGGGTAGGAAAATGAGTTTCAGTCCTTTCCTGTCTCAGGCACCCTAAAGAAAATGCAGGTATAGATTTAAAAAATAAAAGTGTTTCAGAGACAAGTGTTGTGGGATCATTATACAATGCCTGAAGTACAGTCTCAGACTGTTCAAAGCTACAGAAAGCTGTAATAAAGGGCAGCAGCAAAATATATAATAAAAGAAACATTCTTCAGCAATACTGTCAGTGCTGGATCCTCACTTTGGGCACTCAGCTCCTTACGACAAGACTAGTAATGCTCTCTGCTGTTTGGCTTTCTGACCTTAAGGGGCACAGGTGGAAGAAGCAGAAAGAATATGAGTCTTGCACTATAGAGGGTAAATAACTCAGATGAATGACCGTGAAGTGTACAGAAAGCTGCTAGCTCTCTTCCAGTAGCAGAAGGAACAGACATCAGACAAAGGGGAGACTGTGAAAGGAGACTCCTGTATATCTTTCTACAAGCTTTTCTGATAGCAGAGGAATTTAAAGGTGAAGAAAGATTTGGATGCTTTATGTATCCTCTCCATACATTGCAGGAGAACAACCTGCAATAAAAATCCTCTGGGTTCTTCCCATGGAAGTGTCGAGAGGGGAGGGTTGAAGGTTTCCTGTGACTGCAGCCTTTGGACTTCATTTAACTTTTCTGATAACATTCTGATGACAGTATTAAGCAGACCTCCCTTTAGAGGAAGTTTACGCTTTTTATCTCATGTACAAGAAACTAGATAAATGTACTAGATAAGAGGGTATTTGATATCCTAAGATAAAAGGACCTAGTTCTGATCTAAGGTGCGTAAGGGTAATGTAGGAAGTAAAGTCCTTTGACTTACACCAGTATAATGTCACAAGAGCAGAGTCAGGCCTCCTGTCATAACCGTGTGCTTAATGTTCAAGAACACAGTTGAGAAATTTCAGAGGCTCGGTATCTCAGCAGATTTTAAAAGAAGCTCAAACCTATTATTTGTAACCAGTGTACGGGCTGTTTGGCCTGGGGAGGAAGCCTTGATGTTCTCACGTAAAGAAAGAAAAAAAGAGAAAGAAAAACAAAAGAACCTGCAACACTGCACTAGCTAGTTTCTGCTAGCGTCTGGATTCAGTCCAAGTTAATGTAACATACAGTGCCTTGGCTGGGTACTGTAGGTAGTAAATTGAGCTCTGTGTCGAGCTTTCTAGAGGTTTTCATACCAAACTCATCACCATAGTATTTGAGCAACTTCCAGAAGTGCACTGGGAAATGATTAAAATGTTGTTTCTGGCCCTCTCCTGGGGAGAAGGATGTGCAAAGCAGTGTCTCGTTTTGGATGAGGGGACTTTTTGGTTTGTTTTTTATTCATTTTGGTATTGGCACATTTAGCATTAGTTAGGATCAGGAGCTAAGGCTTACATTCCTGTGTTTGGGTTTACCATAGAGACAATGGAAAGAGGCACAAAGTTTGCATTAAGTGGACTGAATCACCTCCTGGAGGTGCCCATTTTAGTCCAATGGCTCTTTAAGGAACCTTGATTGTTAGTATCGTTAGAGCGCTAAGTGCCTGGTGATAACTATGAGGAATCCTAAGTCTATGGCACCTAACTCTTCAATACTGTTCACAAAATTCTTGGTGTTGGGAAAAAAAGATACCAAGAATAGTATCAATAAGTTTCAAGAGAGCACAATTTTGTATCATTGCTTTGTGCAGTCAGGCTCTTTCCAGTTTTCCACTATGATGCTCACAGCTGTGAGGACGTGTCTGGATTCCAGCTGCTGTTCAGCACCCGGGTTTTCTTCACACCGAAGCTAACACAGAGGAACGATACCATGCGCTGCTTCCCATCGTTCCCTAGGCTTTCACCAAGACCAGCTGAAACATTTCCACATCAGCCAAACATCTTGATGCAGTTTAGATTTCCACTTTTTCCTTTCTAGCATTTACAGGAGTAATAACAGCATACGTAACAGCAGAGACCATGGCTTATCATTGTCATAAGTAACAGAATAAACATCAGGAATTGATAACATGAGTCAACTTTGACTTGCATATGGTTTTTCGTATTACATATTGCTTCCAAGGAACTGGGGATTTGGTATTTCCTTTGGGAAGTCTGGTTCATTAGAAGGAAGAGTTTAAAACCATGGGGAAGAAAGAAGAAACTCTTCTTTGTAACTGTTCACAGCAGTTTGCAGCAAAACTCTGAAGTTCAGCGTCTGAACCAGTCTGCTGCATAACACAAGCTTGCTTTGTGAAACAGCTGCTTCAAATTCTGCCGTGTTAGGCTGCTCGTATGGTTTCTACCTAGGGCTGCATTGCTCACACGATGAATCTATCCTTTATCTTATAACCAGCTGCTTGCTTCTGTTAGCACAACTCATTTCTTGTTGCCGGATGTGTTTTTATTTGTGTGATAGTTGGCTCACACTGGAACTCTGGAAATAATAGACTTGGAGGAAAAGTATTTTATCTTCCTAATCAATTATGGTTTCCCTGTAGCAAATAGGCGATCTTCCTTTAACTTCGAATGCCTCCGCCGACAAAGTAGTCAAGATGACATACCACTCTCTCCTAATTTCCACCATCGCACTGCTTTACCACTTCACTTAATGCAACAGCAGGTAAACACAAAATCTTACTTAACTAATAACGAATTACATTTTTCCAGCTTCTATATCATACCTCTGACTTTCATTGTTGTTTGAAACAGTACTGGTGTACTATGTAGTTTACCTGCACACGACTTCTAGGCCAGGTGTAGGCTTGTAGTTGCTAGACACGAGGCTTCTCAAACATCGACCTTCTACAAAACATTGAAAATGAGTAGTTCGCCCCTATGACTCTAAGTGTCGGGATGCCCTAAGGAATTTTGACCAGGACTGCATAATACGGCAACTGTCTATTAATCTTTGCCTATGCAGTTACTCAGCTCCGTTTGTGAGAATTTGCAAGTACAACATACGCATCTTCTGAGGCTCAGTGCCAGCTCTGACGTGGCCCTGGGAAGATGGCAGTTTCCATAGTCTGGAGACACCATCCAGAATGCTTGGAAAATGCTGACAGCTTCCTATCCTGTCCCTACAGGACAGGAGGAATGTTTCTACGCCTTGCTTTCTTTTTTTAATATATTGTATAAGCAATTACTTTTCTGTATTAATGCTAATACCAAGATTTTGTGATCCCAGTAATAATAGAAAAAATACCCCTTTATTCAGTCAATTTACCACTTTCAGTCCTGTTCCTCCTTCACATGACTATTAAACATCAGAAAATGCTAGCTTTGCATAGCTGCTGCCTGAACGATTGGTTTGAACTAACTGCTGAAATGAGAAATGCGTATGACAGAGCACTTGAAACCACTAACTTCTAAAACTCTTCCCCTTACCAGGTCATGGCTGTTGCAGGTCTGGATTCCAGCAAAGCTCATAAACATTCACCAAGTCGTTCAACGCGTTCCTGGGCTACCCCACCTGCAACCCCTCCCAACAGGGACCGTACTCCCTATTACACACCTCTAATCCAGGTTGATAGGGCTGAATCGACAGAACATATGAATGGCAGCCTGCCTTCCTTGCACCGGAGCTCTTGGTACACAGATGACCCTGATATTTCCTACCGAACATTTACACCAGCCAGTTTAACTGTACCTAATGACTTTAGGCATAGTGACAAACAGAGGAGTGCAGACAGTTTGGTAGAAGCGGTAAGTATTACAGAAACCTCTGAAGTAGCCAAGAGTGTCTGTCTCTTTGGTTTTTCTGTTAACTTTAAAAAGCATATAGTTCAGTCCACATTCTCTCTCTGAAAATGGGGTATTTTCAGTTTCAAAGCCCAAAACTGTTTTTAGGTAAAGACAAGGGAACTTATTTGTAGTTGTCATGTAGTGAAGGGTTTCTACTGAATCCAAATCTCAACGTTGGTGTGTCAGAGAACTGGAGGGATTTCAGAGAGATTTGAAATTTAAGTTTTCTAGATGAAGATCTTGATGAAGTTATGAAGTGCCCTTCCACAATGGCTGATAGGGAAGAGATGATGCATATGCCGGTTCTCTCTGGTGTTTCTATAGAAATACATCACCATTTTTGCAGTAATCTGAATAAAAGAACAAGAGCTCTATGATTCAGGGTACCAAATGCAGAGGTGAGTAACAACTACAAGGATTGATTTGTAGGTGGACTAAAGAATGTTGAGAGTTCCCTTTTATATTAAAAAAAGATTTGAAGATAAAGAGCATATAGCATTTCTGAATCATAATTTCTGTTCTTGCTTCCATCTGTCACTTCCTTTCCATTGCTATGAGCTAAACAACATAACTTTGTTACATTTTATTAGCAAATGGGACTTCAGCATCTTGCTTCCATGTAAAGTACCGAGAACTCATCTAGAATTCTGTGTTTCAGGCAGTTGTTCTAATTGCACCATCTGCGATATATCAACTGTTGTCTTTAGTATATCAGCCACATGACTGATGTTTATCAAAGACTACTCCCAAATTTCTAAAGAGACAAGTCCGATGTATTGCGTTAGCAGTTACATTGTCACATAACTGACGCAGTGTGGTTTGGAGCCATTTGATTGTCGATTTGATTTGAGTGTCCTTTACACAGGCAGTTTTGTGGTGGGTTGCTGTAGTGATTCAGCATGGGGTTTCTAGTATTTTCCACAAATGAGAAACGTTGTTATGACCTGTCTGCTCTTCTGTATTTCCACCGTGTATCTCATTCTCTCCCCTCCATCTGCCAGGTGCTTATATCTGAAGGCCTAGGAAGGTATGCAAAGGACCCTAAATTTGTTTCAGCTACAAAACACGAGATTGCTGATGCATGTGACATGACTATTGATGAGATGGAAAGTGCAGCAAGTAATCTTCTCAATGGAAATATCAGCAATGGGACCAATGGGGACATGTTTCCCATTTTAAGCAGACAAGATTATGAACTTCAGGATTTTGGTCCTGGCTACAGTGATGAAGAACCAGAAACGGGACGATATGAAGAAGACTTAGCCGATGAAATGATATGCATTACAAGCTTATAGTATTTAGCAAGGAAAATGATTCTAATAACAGAAAAAGTGCCTCATAGTTTAAAGATGCTAGGCACTAGCTGGAGTGAATAACCAATCAAGTTTTGTACAAGTGATGTCACACCTCAAGGAAGCCATAACTAATAAATTGATGATCTCCAGGTTGCCGAAATGTGATCAGAGCTGCAGTACGTCAAGTCTCCTCCCACAGAATCTTCAGTTCCTCTGTAGGAATAAGGTTATTTTGAAACCAAGCAGATTGTGACAATCAGTTTTTTGAGGGCTAGAGCGGGATTCTGAGGTGTAATATCTTGCCTGTCTTTCAACCTTGTGCTGCTGTCCTTCATAGTAGAGCAGGATACTGTCAGTGAAAATGTCCGTGTAAGTCTGGCACAAAATTGCGTGGGAAATAGCAACACGAGATGAGTGATGACAACCAATAATGTCATTACCTCAGTACTCGATAGCATATCAGCTACCCGTTGCATATCCATTCTAACATTGTTTTCAAACTTGCCTCCTGATTTCTTTTCTTAATGCTCTTCTAAAATACAGTTTGTTGTGCTCTACCTGTTAGAGATCGTTGGAAAAAGAAGTTATATAAAGAATAATCTGTCATATGTAACACCAGTTTACATAGGAAAATATCATTCAGATAGTCTGTTTTATGACTATCACGTTAAGGGCAAAATATACTGGAATAATTGCATTCTTACTAATGCACTTGCAACCAGGTTATAGTAGAATTAGATAAGATAGTTTGCTAAAAATTATATAGTAGAAATTATTGTAAATTAATTGTAATATACGATGATTTGTATTTGTAAAGAGATGTTCTATATTTTGTAATTATTGTACCGTAATTGAACTGCAGCAATATTTATGGACCCTAATTATTGTAACTCTCCTCAGAATTCTAGATAGAAGTATTTTTACTTGGAATATATAGATCTATAGCATAAATATTTAAATAGAGCCACCTCTCAGTGTAAATCTCTTTTTGGGATAAAGTGTCAAGTTTGAACTTGGCAACAGAACAGATTTTTTTTTTTTTTTAAATAATTGAGTCGAATCTCTCTGCATAAGGGATGCACAGTTGACTATTTACAGTCTTATACTTGGAAAGGTAAAAGATTTAAAGTTATTTTAACTTTTTTGATTGAAAAATAAGCTCTGATTTTATTTTTGTATTAATCCCATGCTAAAAATAAGTATTAAAATCATTTAAAAATTGGCAAGTTCATGCCAGGGTATTTATTACTGGTCATGAGACAGTTAGTTTTGACAAAGTGTATTACCCACATACCCTACGTTGATAGGAAGCGTCTTGGGCAGAAAATATTTCACAGGTAAATGAAAATGCTTTACTTCAGTACTACTTACTCTGCTTGGGAGGAAAGGAAATATGATGAAATGCTTCTTCACAGAACCAAAAACCTTGATATAAGAAGTATACTATTTTATTGCCTCTACCTTACTGTTGTTCTATGTGTACTATTTCAAAGATTATTTTTATGCAATCGAGAGAGGGCTTAGATACCGTTCACAATGCAGTAAAACCCTGAAATGACTTTGAGGCTAATACAACCTTGGAGGAAAATCAAAAAACACTGAAAGCTACTGTCTATTTTGTTACCACTGGATAACAATGACTTGTTCTGACAAGTTATCTTATCAGGTTTTACCTGTAGTTCATATGCTAGATAGCAACCCAGTTCACATTTTTACAAATGTGATGTTTAAAACATGTCAATAAACATTTTGTACATAATGACAGTTTCCTATGAATAGCTTACAGACTTCCTCTGAAATCATTCTTATTTCAAATGCCAGGATAAGAACTTAAAGGTTTGTAAATTATTTCTTGACCTACATCATTTTGTATTAAAACAAATGCAAAATGTTCTTCAAAATAAAACGGTGTAATAATTTTATTATACTTGGGACTCCTTTTACTAATAGTTTTCCACCAAGAAGCTCCAAAGGTTAAATTCTGCTTGTGCTGTTTGAAGAATGGAAGGGAATGTGTGGAATATAGTCATCGGCCTACGCTATCATAGCGTGCAAGTCTTTTATGAATGATTGCTGTTAACCAGAAAGAAATAAAGTGATTAGAGTATTCATATGGAAAAGGGTACTATTACTCCCCTACTATCTAGGGGATTATTACTTCCCTAGATACAGATCTGTGGAAACAATTAGGAAAATCTGACTAAAATCCCCTAAAACGTCAAAACAGATCTCATGCTGTCTGCCAGGAAACACTTGGGTAGGTTACCCAGCAGTAGTCACTTCGTTACACTTTCCCAGCTTACAGAAACAAACTTCAGGAGACCAAAATGGAGCTTTCTGGGTCTGGTGTCACTGTGAAATAACAATGAGTAGTTTTCAAAGTTCCACCTACTGTGGGATACCCACTTCTGAAAACCACCTTTAAGGCAACTGAAGTTGAACATTGAAAAAAAAAAGGAGGGAAAAATCCCAGACCAGGTTACTTAACTGGATGGACTTTTGACAGCACATCAAATTTGGCAGATTGAGCTGAACGGCAATCTTTTTAATTAATCATTTGTCCAAGGAGACAGAAAACAATATGCTGTCTTTGCTGTATCTTCTTGCTAGTATGGTTAGTCCTGAGCTTTCGGTAGTCTGGTGAGAGACGCTTTAGGGCAGATATGCTATTTTATGAGAAAACAGTCCTTACAAAAATAAATCATGAAGGAAATTTAGTTACAAACCATGTTCTATATAGTTAATGGTTTAAGGGAGAACATACGTATGTATGGATCATAGAAAACCTGTTCAATTTTATTACAGAAGCGTATGGACAAAAGTAATCAATATATGCACAATTACATGGTAATTGGCACCCTTAAAGTACTGCCAATCATAGTAATTACTCAGTACAGAAGAACTAGAAGTTATCTCAACAATTAAAGCATATTTCATGAGTTTCCAGATTTGTTTATACATGTCTATAGTGACAGAAAACATTAGTAAAGAATTAAGCGTTGCTAAGTCTTTTACAGTGCAGTGAATTCACTGAAAAAGTGAATATATAAAATATATTCATATTTGAACAGTGTCTTTTTTTGGAGCTTGGATGACAGAAGAATAGAGACTACAAATAACAATGCTGTAATAAGATATGCTTGTGTTCTCTCTACAGCAACTCTTCATTTTAACTATAATTTAAAAAAATGCATAAATGCTTTTATTATTCCTCAAAATATGTTTCTATGTTTATTTCATAGAAAATGCATGTTCCAAGCCCACTTCCCAGTTTTCCAGTGTTTATATAGCTGCCTCATTTGGTTGCAGACTAATTGAAATCAGACACTTGGAAAGGATTTTAAGCTGCAGAAACGTCAAAAGTTCTGGTGTACAAAACCTTGAGGGGCCTTACATAAGTTAAATATAATGCAGTTTTACAAATACTGCTATTTTCTGCTGCTTTTAAAAGCACTTCTCATACTAAAGCAACTTGAACTGAAATATGTGTACAAAAGAAACCTTTTTGGTCACTTTTCTTTCTTAATCTCATTGTCCCCAGCCAGATACCTCCAACTGTGTCTGAAGCATCTCAGCAAGCTATTGCCATGGAAATGCTGGTGTTCTCACTCGCAGCACCGTTGCTGGTTCAAGCCGTGCTGGCAGGTCTAGTAACTTCCAAATTCTTACTTAAGCAGCTTTTACAGTTAACTGGTTTTGAATACACAATGTAGTATCATCTGCGCATTTATAGAAAAATTTATATCTGGGTAGAACTGGGAATAATATTCAATTATACACTGTATTATTTTGTTAAATAAGTAAAACCCTGGAATTATCAGCCTGTGTTCTGCAATCCAGTAAGGTGTAAAAGATGGTTAATTTTAGCTAGCAGACTGCCAGTGCTCCACAGAGCACGTTAGAATATCTTGTACCTGTTCTAATTATCCCTTAGCAGACTTGACTCTGCTAGAAGTATGAACAATTTTGACAGGAATTCACTATCAGAAACCAGATACAATGCAGGAGAAACTAATGGTAGCTTGACGCTACCTAAAGATTTCCCCGGGGCAACAGCACTTTCAAATACCTGAGCCATTTCTTTAGCACTGCCTCAAAGGAATGTCACGAAGGAGCTTCCACATTCTGTAGCAGTGAGGCCTAAATTAATAAAGCAACTGCGGTTCACAGCACTGAAAATATTTTAAGTGTTTAGAAGGGGAGGAACCTGCAGGGTGGCTATGTATGTTTAGAATTGCAAGAAAAGATGATGATGTTTCAGAGGAAATGCCCGATTATCTGATTGCACAATGCAGCAATGCGTACCTGAACATAAGACACACGTGCAGTTTGGCATGTGTCTCTAACCTGGCTATTTCCTCATCTTTTTAGAGCCTGACATAATGGCAGAGGATAGCTCTGTGCGTGGTCAGTAGTAAGTTGCGTAAGACAGTGGCTAGTTAATCCTCTGCAGTTGCATAATAACAATTCCCATCTTGCATGCCTAGAGTGGAAACCCGTGTTGCAAATCTGCAAATGCAGGCACTTTGGTATGCCGTCTTTCCAAATTGCTTCCCCTCTCAACTGCACAGGACTGTGGTAAGTCTCACCAGTATATATTACTCTGAGCATCCCAATACTTTGTATTCCAAATGACACTAAGGTACCTACTGAATGCCTTTAAATGAAAATCTCAAAAGCACAGGTGCTGAATAAAAATTATTTGCCATAAAAAGGTACACCACACACAGTTCATGCTTTCCTCAAACGCACAGTTGCATCGGATGAATTGTCTTATTAACACAGCTGATCAATCACCTATGACTGAAAATATTCTTGCTCTTCCCCTCATTCCAAAAGAATGCATCCCATACATAGAAAGGGTTTACCTGCCTCCTTTTGGAGCAGAGGTCACTGCTAGCATCTTCCATCTTCAGTATTTTTGTTTGTCTTCATGCAGATATTCTAACGAATTAAGTCCTTTCCCTCAGTTAGCAGCAGGGCTTCCAACCACTGCCTTACAGTAAGCAGCACCAGGTGGACGTATCTGCCTTAAACATCTGCAGTTGTCCCTCTAGCCAACATCTGACTCAGCAAGTTTTTTTACAATCTGCTCAAATGGTGTAAAATTCCATTTTTTCTGCAAAAAGTTTATTCTGTTTACCACAAGTCCAGAGCAATCTTAGGCTACAGAAGCTTTTACTTTATAATTTGACAGCTGCTTAGTCAGAAGTTATTTTGGAATACTTAATAAATCCAAACAAGTCAATGGATTAAATTTCATTCAGTGAGTTCCATTTCTTTAGGTTTTTTTTTTTTTTAAATCAGTACCTGAAAGATTGACACAGAAAACAGTCATGAAAGATCATGTACCTTGCTTTACGCATCTGAAGATAGTAAAACAAAGATTTAAGTCCTAACTAAAATACAGCATTGGTTCACTGAATAAGTTACTTGCCTTCTAATTTAAAAAGATCTCTTCCCGTATCATCAGTGTCTGACCTTATGCAGTTATTTTGGGTAACCTTTCATCTTAAATCTAGCTTGGCTGTAGTTTTTGTAATAAAATTTGAGTGAGAGTAAGGCACCATTCAGAGTATTTGCTGAGAAATATCTTTTGCAAACACTCGTCTTTGAGCAAAGACCAGTAACTTTAAGGACATTACAGGAAGTGCAGCTCTCTTACTGTGCTAAATGATGAAGTGGAACAACTAAATCAGCTTAAATTGTGAACTGAATTCTACTAAGCTCCTTGCGAAAAAAGCAAGGAGAAATTCCAGTTTTCCAGTATATTTTTATAAATATCTGCTCCTGTTCTGCATTTTTTAGAAAAATAAGTTTCTGATAAATACAATTTATATCTTCTTCCTGGATACTGTACAGTTAAGACTGCGAAGTATGGTGAAGTCTAACCTTCAGTGAGGCTTTGTAAACTGTGCATTCCTCTCAGAAAAAAACACATTTGACAAATTCCGAACACATGCAGGTTCCTCTCTCTCCTATGAATTCTGATAGGAACTACTTTGGCCTGTGCATATGAAATTGCATAAATGCTTACATTTACTTAACCATTCTTTGCAGGACGTGGGGATTACTGACTAGCTGTTATCCTGGGTGACGCTCTCACAGCAGTTAAAATCCTTCCTTTAAATAACAAGGCATACCATAATGATTTTCAAAATAGCGCACATTAATACCTTCCATTCCTCGTGCAATTGCACAGTATTTCTGGCTTATGTGCGCAACTCTGTTGTCATTTAGAAACAGCTTCTCTTCAACAAAAAATCTGAACTGTACTGCAAAAGGTCATGTTTAACTAAAATAAGCAGCTTAAGCCAACTGATTAAAAAAAATGAATAGGTAGTCTAATGTAAGAGAACGGTTCAAATTAATAGTTATTTTAATAGGAGATGTTGTTTTGCATGGCATTTATTTTGTTGGCATGTTCGGTATGAGATACCAACGTGCTGATGAAAGCCTAAGTAGCAAAAGATGTGAAAGGATGAGAACATTTGTTTATCTCTGTGTTTCCAAGGTCTTGGGCTTATATACGGGAACATTTTTCTCCTGAAGCGATGGGAGGCCCTTAATTATATCTGCAGCTTTCTCTGCTATCATAATAGTTGGGGCATTCAAATTTCCACTGACAACACTGGGCATTATTGAAGCATCTACTACTCTCAAGTTTTCAACGCCAATTACTTTTGTTTGGGGATCAACTACAGCAGTGCTATCTGAAAGCTGACCCATTTTACAGGTGCAGGAGGGATGATAAGCACTATCGGCCTTCTGCCTTATGAAAGCATCTATTTCTTTGTCAGACTGAACATGGTTTCCTGGTTGTACTTCAGGCCCGCGAAATTTTTCAAAAGCTTTCTGAGCAAAGATCTCTCTGGTCAACTTGACACACTGGCGGAATTCCCAAATATCTCTTTCTGTATGGAGAGAAAATAAGAAAACTGTAAGTACACCCTTAATTTAGTAATACACACAGAATGCATAACAGAAACAAACAGCATCAAAGAAAAAAGGCTGGAGGGGAAAGTCTCTCATTTATTGCTGAAAGCCATAACAAAGTAGGATATTTTTCAAAGTCACAGATATTTACATTCACTGTGAACAAAACTGTCACTTATATTGCAGTCCCAAAAGGGAATAGGTGAGCTATGAAGAATTGCTCTTTATTTCGCTATACCCACTGTCTAGCCAAGGACACTAATCTCAGCACAAAGAACCAAACGAGATCCATTCCTTCACAAGCGGAGGAGGGGATGAAATGAACAGCGTGGTGCAGCAAACACTAAGAACCCTGACTGCATCCCCAACAGGGCATTCTTTTTGGTTTATACAGCGCTTTGCACAATGGCCTGTTTTGATACTAACTGACTTTCATAAATGAGAAGGAAATAACAGTGCACCAACCAGCACTTCCAAACTGGTGTTGAGTAGATATGAAAATCTGCTACTGAAACAGGCAGGAAATAAGTTGACATCAGAGCGAGGAGAGGCTGCATTTACCTGTCGACATGTAGTTAGGCTCAATGATAGGATGGTCGTTTGGGTCTGTACTCTTCAGCTTTAGCCAGCCCACACTCGTGCTCCTCATGGGTCCCACGTGGACCTGCAACACCCATGCTGTACTCATGACACAATCCCACCTGATGTATTTCTAAATTCAGTATGAATTTTTTTTTTGCAATTTGGACAGTCTTTACAAATTAAGCAAATGTAAACGTTAAAGGGAGATAATGGAAAATGCCACTGAACATTTTTCCATTTTATATAAATTTGTTGTAAATATGATAGTCCATAAGGGGAAGGGAATATACCTGTCTTATCAACTCACAGCTGTTCTTTTAATTTAAAATACAACCATTCCAATTTAGCAGTAGCAGAGCATTCTAATACAATCGGCAATCAGACCAAATTACTATCATCACTGAAGAAAAGAGATTAGCAAGAAGAGACATGAATATTCAGTGACAGTTCCCGAGCATTAGCACAGACTTTTGGATCAAGATCATAGTCTAAAATGGGGCTTGGATTTGTGCCAATGAATAAATGAGTGGCCTCATACATTCTCACTTAAACCTCTGTCTAAACTGCAGTGGAACAGGGAACACCTTGTTTTGGTTTTGCACAGCATCTAGCACAATGGTATCCTAATCAACAGCACTATGGCACTTCAGTAGTGCAAATACTTAAACAGCAGTTCAATACTTGCCTACTTTCCCAGAGACAAAAAGTAACATAATTTTGGTAGCAATATCAAGTAACAAGCTCATGTTTTTCCCCCAGTGTAGGAGGTTAAGCCAGCTCTTCTGTATTATACTGAACAAAGTCTTTTTCAGTATATAGCTAAATTATCAATATTTATAATAGAGCATAAGCCTCCTTGCTAATCACTACAGAACATTACTGGAACACGTTCTTCAACAACTCACCTGGTAAGCTTCCATTGTGGAAGCAACCCGACCATGATCAATCACCTGAGAAGGGAGAAAGTGGAACTGAATGTCGGGGTGAGGAACCCCTGGTTCACTTCGGATGAAACCACCAGATTCTAAGTGGGCAGTGGCTCCCTCACCTACAGAGTGCAAATGAGAGAGAAAATGCCATTAAAAGACCTCAGAAAAGCAAGAAATCTGCTGCTTCTTAACCCTTGGTTTCACTACTATGAATAATTTATATATACAGTGGCAATTGCAAGGAACACAAATCCATTATGAACAGCTTGTAATTTAAGCAATGTGCATCACTTTCATCTGCTTTTTAATCACTAGATAAATGTAAATATGCATAACTTTGGAAATCCCACTTATTTAAGAGTGTGGGGTGTTACAGTTATCTCACTGTAACTGGCAGGCCCAGGGTCTCACTCCAGAGGCAGATTTGGTCCCAGGATCCTAATCGGTGTGGAGGGAAATGGCTGCAGCATCCTGATACTGGTGCACTGCGCGCTCCATGACATGCAGTATAGTTATCCCATCAGTCACATGTAATAGGCAGAGCCATCCACAGTACCTACCCTGAAGGGTCAAGATGAAAAGCCTGCAATGCCCCTCATATTATGTTATTTTCACATCTGTTTAAAACTGTAAGTTAGCCCTCAATATTTACTCGCATGGTAAAAAGCCACATATACCCAGCGTAAGTTGTCAAATACTAACATAATAATTCAGCAAGTGATGAAGACCTCAACTTTGGCCAAACTATTTTACTGATTTCAAGGATTACTTTTACAGATTCTTTTTAAGGTACAACTCACAGCTGGGTTACTGTAAAATGAGTGTGTCATTTTAACAGAAGTCACTTCTGATTTACATGCAAGCCTAAAGGCTTCTGATCAGAGCAACAAACTAATACTTTTGGGGCAATTATACAGAAGACTTAATTCAGTTCAACAATATGTTTTTATTGACATGATGTCTATTTCAAATAGAATTTTTTCATTTTTTTACAACAGCTTTTCTCAGTAGCACCAAGGTTTTTAAATGTAGAATTTTTCTTAAGAGATATAAAAATGTTAAAAACCAGCGTATAAAAACCTCCCTTGTTACCTCAGATATAATAACTGTTTTAAAATATTCTGATTTAGGGGAAAAAAAAGTTCAAGTCCATTTGCAAGCTCCAGTTATTTCCCAGAACATGAAAAAAATTCTATATGAAGGCTCCCAGACTTTGAAATTCATGGATAAAAGGCTGTAATAATTCTAAATGAATCAACGGTAGAATGATTGCATACTTTGTTTCATACCTGTAAACTTCCAAAGCCATTCTAGACCAATCCTCACCATGTTAACTGGCTTTTGTGCGTTATATAGAGTAATAGGCTTGGTGCACTTTTGCTGGACATACACTTCTAAATGATCCTGAAGGTTCTGGCCTACTCCTGAAGGGGGGGGAGTAGAAAGGGGGAGGAGGGAGAAGAAAGGGGGAAAAAAAAGGTTGTTTTACACAGAACAATTATACACAACATTTGCAACCAGAGAACAGCATAAATGGGAACTAAACTAACCTCTTACAAGGGCAGTGATGACTAAGACCAAGACCATGAGTCATATCAGCCTTTTGCTCATGTCAGAATAAAGTTTTACATAAACATAGCATAACTAGAATGAAAATAGAAAATTAAATGGCAGACATATCACTTGTTCTTAAATTGCCAGATACGACTTCTAAATACAGTACTAGCTTTTCTAGTTTGAAGGAGAAGTTCATGTTATTCCTTCGATCTTTGAATATATATGACAGTGGGAGTTTATACAATCTGCAATGGATCAAAACTCATTCAAAATTCTAAACGATAAGTATGCTGCTTTACTTTAAAAGTACTCAGTGGCATTTTTCAGAAAGGCATTTTTCACTATCGAATGTAGTGAAGAAAGTGTAGGAGTTTATTGCTCAGTTCTAAAACCAATGCATGTTTCCACTGATTTGTAACACTTACATTTCAGTCCACACAACCTGACATAAAGACAACTGAATTTCATGGATTCGTTTCATTTAACGGTCTTTGAACTGCATTCATAGGAAGATGTAAAGTTAAAAGAAATAATAAAATTACCAGGAAGATGGCAAACAACAGGGATCCCCAGTTTTTTTAGATCATCTGCATTGCCAATCCCAGACAACATAAGCAGCTGTGGAGAATTTATGGCACCTCCACTTAAAATAACTTCTTTACTGGCAAAAGCCTAAAAGGAAATGAGCACAAAAGTCCTAACGTTATTAAGTCCGATCTGAATGCAAGCAACATGTCAAGAGCTTCTGTTCAGATATGCTATTCTGATCCAGATTAGACACCCTTCCCTCACTTTTTTCTCATTCTAAATGTATTCCTATCTTGCCAGAAGTTTCTGCAGAGAGAAATGATCACATTGATCATTTCTGTATTTATTCCCATGTTTACAATCTGTTCAACCTGTATGGGACACAAACATTCAGCTCAGCCAGTACCATGGCTGCCAATAAACTCCTGTGCTACTTGCCAGGAAAAAAGTACCTATGACACTCGGATCAGTCAGCTAAGCATCTCTTCCATTTTCAATAATGGTTTGTAAATTAAAACTGAAACTCCTAAGGAAGATTTTGAATTCAGAGACATGCTAGCTCAAAAATTCTCAAAAGCTTATCTTCTTAATTCAACCAAGACTAATGTTTGGTTTCTTAGCTCACTGTAGTCTTCAGAAGCCTCTCAACCACTAAAGCACTACTGAGAAAACTCTGACTTGAGGCATATATATAATTCTGTTTTGCTGACAGACTTTTCATCAAACAGTTTGAGTCTGAGCCCTGAGCTGGTCATGATAAAGGCTGCTAAACTATTCTTCCGCCTGACTCAGTTTTCTGTGCTGGATAGTTCTTTTTCTAGAACCTTCTCTACAAGTATTTTTGGCACATCCTCTTTCCAAGGATTTCTGCCCCAAAATATTCTCATTTAGCAATACCAAAATCCTTCCCTGTGTCATTTGTATCTGGGGGCTACCTCTTCCCTGTTGCCACATCTCTTAAATTTAGGATCAGAACTACCCCCCTTAGTGCTTTTCACTGTTAAAAGGGAAAACTGTGTGGAGTAAGAAAATTGATACCCTCCTCCTTTTCCCTGTGCTCTTTGAAAGAGGATGATGTGGGTGAACCCAACCTTGTTCAAACCATCCCTTTCTATTCCAATGAGATGGCTCATGAACACACACACACACATTGGATGCACTCCATCCTCCCTAGTAGCACGTATGTTACCTGTTGAAATATAAGATATCCTTTGTATACACACTGAGTTAGGTAGTTGGTTACAAACTGAACAGTAACTCTTGCACGTTAGAAAAAAAGAGATTCAAGATTCACCTGTCCTTAAGAAAGAACAACTGCACCACAGAAGAAACAAAAAGTAAGCAACAATCTATATTTAATGCAAATTCTAATGCTACCTAAGCTAGTCCAATATTTTAAAGCAATACACACTTGCAAAAGTAATACCATAACATTTATCTGTGAATTCTAATACATCAGTGTGGCCACAGTGAGGAAAAAATAGATGAGGCACACAATTATCCTCCCTGAACTTCCTCTCATTAGCAACCCCACAAGGGTTCAAGGAAACATCTCTGGTATTGCTCATCTGCGTTCTCCACTTTTGTAGAAGGTAAGGTGCTGTCATGAGTAGCTGCTTGTTTTTATTTTAGATGAGACATTTAGCTACTAAAGCAACATTAAAAAGTACTATTTTTTCCTGTAGTATGGTGAAGTGTTAACAGATCAGCATGGAGTGCATATTAACTTGTAGTAATCCTGTCCTTTTTGAATGACACCTCAGCTATACAGAATGATGAATGAGATTGTTGCCAGTAATAAGATCAAAATGTAGTAACAAGACAAATTTTGATAAATTGTTTCCACACTATGTATCTGAGATTGCCGACGGATAGCCAGTGCTGATATTTTTTGTTCGTTATTGTTTTGCTCTGGGCAATCATTAGTATGTTAAGACTAATACACAGCGTATCTGTGAGTGCCGAATCAATACCTAGATCTGTATTTTGCATGTTATACAAATATAACTTATTTATATTTTTCTATAGTACACACAGAACTGGTGCCAGTTTGTTCCAGGTAGCATTCAAAGGATGCTCGTTCAGTCTATGCGCGCTCACTGCAAAGTCAGCACTGTAGTTATTCCTAGCCCATATACAGTCTTTCTTTGTGCTCAAAGCTAACATGCAAAGAGGAAAAACTGACTTCAAAACATTTTTGTATGGGTTATTTAGTCTATGATACATTAAAAACATTCTTCCCCTTTAAATACACTTTTCTGCTTGATTCTGAACTCAGAAACTCCAGGAATGTTCAGTCTACCTTCCCTACTTTTGTCAGAGGGCTTGCTGGAGTCCTGGGAGCTCTCCGGGACCCCAGTGTCTACTGAAATAACAATTAAGTCACTGGCTTGATGAATAGGTTTTGAATCATGCTCAAATCATGTTTGGATGATCTTTTAACTTTACTGATGACTGACATAAAAGAGATCCTACCTAAAATAGACTGTAAAAACAAAAACGCTTTAATGTAATCAAGTGTTTCATCTTGATGTTCATAATGTAATAAAATTATTAGCTCTTCCATCCTGACAGGTATAAAATTTTCCAGAAAGTAAAAGCAGACAAGTCCTGCAATTTTGATGTTGGGGGAAAAAAAAGGAAGGGAAATACTTTGAAGGTGTACTTTTTATGATATATGCTATAAATATATCTCGTTCACTATGTATAATTCATACATATATTAATATGTATGAAAATTCATAGCAATTAAAGAATTTTGCAATTAAAGTGGTCCAGTATTCAGAAAGTCTTTGTTCATATGTAATTAGCTTTCCAAGACTTTCTTCAACAAAATTAATCTTGATAATGGCACAAGAACAGCAAGTAGAGACACTGTTTTCACAGACATTTAATAGCTTATGAAATCAATTAAATTTTTTGCAATTTTTGTTTTACATTGCTAAAATGATTATCATTACCAATCCACTTAGAAAACAACAGATTTGTTCTGTGCATTAGAAAATGGAAGAACAGTTTATTTATATTGCATTTTTAACTGTTAGCAGGTGTTCAGTCACAGAACACTTGTCTGTTGAGTCTTGTAAGCCTTACCGAACTCAAACCATCAAAATTTGTACTCTTCTCTTTTGAATATTACTGTTACACTTTCTAATTGTTTTATAATTGTTTGTGACTAAATATCTTAAGGTATTAACATACAAATCCCTTTTAGGCAATTTCCTAGTTACACACTCCATAGTGAGCTGTAATAATAAAGAGTTAAGGGAAATGAGAATGTTTTAGGTCTTATAGATGTCAATGGATTGAAAGCTGCATAAAATGAACTGTTTATCCACAGAGTTAAGTTGTAATGGCAATTCAAGCTTCCCTCCACATGATCACACATTCAGTGGAAGTTGGACTGAGACTGAAAAATACTCATTCCACAAATAACCATAAGGCACGTTTCATCATTATGTTTCATCATTACTATCCCTAAACTCAATACGTAATGGCAAAGTAGAAGTGAATGACTCATTATTTATCCTTTGAGCCATTCAGATTTCAATATCTAGCTTTTACAGATTATCCTATGCCAGAACAGCATTTTCAGAATTGTTTTTCAGAAACATCAGCATTTCAGCACACTAGTCAATACGCTGAGACAGTGCACGATTGCACCATAGGTTCCAGCCAGAAACCCTACCCAACACTCTTGCGTAACATCAAGTTATGGCTTGTCCCCTCAGTACCGAGAGATGGAAATATAATGGCGATGTTAATCTCTAAATCGATACAGCTGAAATATCACCTACTGTAAAATAACTGACAAGGAATCATATACTGGAAGAGACAACATAACATCTGAGAAGCAGACATTTTGCATAGTAAAGTGCCACTTTTAATAAAAGTTTGTTTTAAAAAAAAAAATCTAATTTTGCTTTGACTCATAACTTTCATACGGGAAAATAAAAATCTCTTTCTTACCTTTTTCCTTTGCCCATTTTTCACATACTCAACACCAATGGATTTTGTTCCTTGAAACAAGATTTTTGTTACAAGTGTCTTCTCTGCAACTGACAAATTTGGGCGTGATATGGCTGGGCGAAGGTAAGCACTAGCTGTGCTCCATCTTTGACCTACAATGTATATTTACATTAAACATCAAAATAGTCATGCTCAGTATTCTTCAAGATTTTGGCCAATGACTATCAGGATGTTTACAGAGGGAAAGCCTTCATAGAGTTTATAGAGTTCAAAGCCAATGTGATTTGATATAATAACTAAAGATTTTCTTCTAATATAACAAATTTCACAATGACATTCTGAAAACCTACCCTCCTTCCCAAATTTAACTATGACTCAAGACTTGCATGCCAATGCAAGTTTCAATGAAATACACCCTAGACTGAGAGCAAGCTGCTGTGAAATGAACAGGGTGTAAATACAGAGTGCCATAGCTGTTCAGTGATCTAAACAACCAAATGGCATGCAGTGCAGATTATATGTCCACATTCCAAAATGCTTTCAGAAGTACCACTGGTGGGTCAGAAATACAAATTACTTAAGAACACCTTTATGATTTACCTTGGCGTACAGTCATGTCCATCCAGCCAAATCCTTCTTGCTGATAGCCATTCATATCATCTGTGAAGGGATACCCAGCCTGCCGGGTTGCCTCCAGGAATGCATGATGAAGAGGATGGTTTGTTTTCCCTCTTGACACATACAGGGGTCCATTTCCACCTCTGTACTGATCTGGCCCCAGTTCATGTGTCTGTGCCTTCTTAAAATAGGGCAAGCAATGTTCATAGTCCCATCCTATAGCCCCTTCCCTGCTCCATCGATTATAATCTTCTGCATGCCCACGAATGTATACCATAGCATTGAGAGAAGAGGAGCCACCCCACACTCTTCCACGGGGCCAGTACATAATTCGGTTATCCATATGCTTTTGTGATGTTGTGTGGTAATACCAGTTATATTTCTCATCACAGAGGTTGTAAGTTAATGCAGCAGGCATATGAATCTTCCACATCAGTCTTTTACTACCTAGGAGGGTATCTTTAGGGCCTGCTTCCAAAAGTAGTACAGTACTGAGAGGGTCTTCAGTCAACCTGTTGGCTAACACACACCCTGCTGATCCAGCTCCAACAATGACATAATTATAAGAGTTTGCCTTTTCAGAACTAAGTTGAGATGATGTACGTGAAATTTTGAATTGTTGTTCATTGATGCCAAATATGTTCTTTAATATGTGTGCTTTAAACAGAGTTCCTGTAACTTTGTGCATCTGATTCACAGGACTGCAATATTTAACTCCTTTCATTAAGTGTGACATCTTTACTGATTGTATAACTCTTGCAGAATTTCTAACAAAAATCCAGTGTATTACCCTAGAGAAACAAACAAAAATCCTAATTAAGATGTCAGCGTTAATACAATGTATGACCTCTAAAATGTCAGTCATTTTCAGGTAAAACTGGTATACTTTACCCATTCTTACTATCCAAAAGGTTAACAACAATGCCAATAAAACAATAAACATTTACGTTGAAACTTGCTGTCTTATTAATGCAGTCTATGCACCAGTCAAGTGGCATACATAATTTTGTGTTATACACAGTCTGATTTTGATTTGCTTCTGGTTCCTGAGATAGATACATGAAGCAGATTTTCAAGCATTTGCCAAAACCATAAAGGATGGAAACCTTTGCTTACCTTGTAGACTCTCTTCATCTGCCTCTAGGAGGTAAGAATTTAAGAAAAACAACAATTTCATAAACTTCTCTGTAAGTCTGTGGCCGTCAGTGATATTGCATAGCCAAGTCACTACAATGGAAATGGTAAGTATGCCTACTGTAGCTTCTGCCAGACCAAATCTAGGACAACGTCTCTACAAAACACATGTGTAACAGTGAAAGTCATTTTCAGCTGTCCCCAAGGTGAAAAACTGCTGGGTTTTGAGGTATGTCTCCTAATATAGGCAAAGGCAAAATCTGTTCATCTGTGGCTTTCTACCTTACTACTAAAACCAGATCCTGCAGGAACGTTCTGAGGACAGTTACAATCTAATACCACCAGACCCTTAGGCTGAGTAGGAATGGCAATTTTTTTACCTTCAGAAAAGCCTGTGAGCCTTGCAGGCAACACAGGTTTAGCTCTGTGTTGCAGAGGTTCAGGTACGAGGACTAAATGCAACATTTTCACAGCCCGTGTAGCGTCATAGGTACCAATGCTGCTGACCAGTCTGAAGTGTGTTTCTCTTGCTCTCTCTCCTTGAAACCATTTCCCTTGGTATAAACAATTAGTGAAAATGGGTATCTTTGGGCTGTAAAAAGTATTTCTCCCTGGCCCATAGCTTCTGTATAAGCGGTTGCCTTGGATTCCAGAGACAGCAACGTATCCCGAGGCTGTTACACTGTAATGCACTGCCCATCTGAAAGAGGTAAGCAAGCTTTCTCCTGGAAATGTATGGAATACTGTATTATGTTTGTGAAATCTAATTTTTCAGAAATTATTTAAGTTGTTAACATTCATTTTTATACATTCAGGTTTCATAGTTAGCCAATATTTTGAAATATAAGCCCTGTATTCCTGTAAAATGTCTGGGTTTTTTCACTAGAAGAAAACATGTCTTAATGAATCACTGAAATAATCAGCTTTTTCTTACTAAAAGGTGGAACAGAACTGTACTAATTTTCTCGGGTGAAACTCTACAGTTTGTGAGAGCACACACGAGCTCTTAAGGCCCAACTCTGTAACAAAATTAGGTGCAGGTTCCTGATAAATGTTAAAAGTCTTCCACATACAACTATATTTATTTACAATTTGATGTACAATCTCATATGCAAAAGTATTTTTTTTTTCCTCTCAGGGAAAGGATGGGAATAAGCATACATCTCTTACTCTTCCCTAGGAAAACTTGTAATAGGCTGTGCAAACCCTCAAACTTCTGGAAAATGAACAACCAATCATGGAGAACAGTTTGCTCTGTTAAAAAGGAAAAAGGATGCAGGGGATAGGTCTGCGCTCAGAGTCCACACAGCTGATTCTCAAATGGCTAAGTCAAAATTTATCCCAGCTGAAGGTGGGGGTTGTCTTTTACAGGTGGAGAATATTAAAGGATTCTTTCTTGGAAAGAAGGTTTGGCAATTTCTTGTTGTCCAGCAGAGGAGGATGCAAAGGTAGAGAGGTTTTTACTTGTTTTGATTTGTGATGAAGAGGGCTACAATTCTGAAGCACTTATGTTTAACTTGCAGAACTGGTGTGTGACAGGACTTTATTGTTTCAGGAACGGCAGATGTCTGATGGGGTTGGTAGAATATGGGCCTGGGCCCTGATAATCTGGGAAAGATACTTTGTCCCCATGATGTGAATTGTTTCTTTTTTTTTTTTTTTCTGGTAGAGATTCACCATGATGAGGTGAAGTGATCAACCTTACTCCCGAGGAAGTAAACCCTCAGGTTTTAGTCCTACAGATGGTCAACAGCTATTATTTAGATAGGTGGGGCTCACAGACTCTGGAACAAGTACTGGCTGGCTTATTTTGGCATAGGATCTATAATGCCATCAAATATTACTGTGCCTCCTAACCAGAATGCTGGCTGTTAAGCCTACAACCTACCTAGTTTTTGGCTGTAAAGAGGGCAGATTCTGCAGAGTCCCTGGAATCATGTTCAGTCAGGGACTGACTTATTCTGGTTGTGCTGAGGGCTGTAGTTCTACAGCTTGCTACAGCAGAAGCAGTGGCTACTGAGCTCCCAAAAATACTATCTCAAGTGACACTCCAAAGGCAGCACTGATGTTACAGGACTAAGTGTTTGTGTCTTGCCTTATGCCAGAACCCTAATATGAAGTCTAGACCCTTTTAAAAGCTGATTTATTAAGAGCTTCTCACACACGCAGGCTTTGAAACTCATAGAACAATTCAACCTTGTATTGAAGGGGTTGGTATCAAGGACTGAGGTCGTGAAGCCCTGAAATTAGAACATGATGATACTTCTCTCTAAAATAATCTATGTAGTTCTATTGGCATACATGGGTTTGTTACAGTTCAAGTTTTTCTAAAGAAGATAGTCTTGCGGAATTTTGCAGGAGTCCCTCTTTGAACAAGAGAACATCAGTCAAAAAGTAACCTAACGCATCTTCGCACTCAACGTTCCCTTAGTTTTATCTGGCTTTTTTGCCAGGGAGACTTTACACCCTGTGCAGTGTTCCTAAGAACTGTATTTCAGCAAGAATATGCTTTTTCCAGTAACTGGAAAAAATCAAGTTGTTATCCTAATAGATAGAGTCATCTGAGGCTCTGAGATGTCCTGGGGAAGCTGACCCAATTTACTCAGTAGGGAACTATAGTTTTATGGCCAGCTCTATTAAATATTGTAGTGGCTATGTTAAAACAAAGTATGTAGAAGTAGGGAGGTTTACACAACATGGTTCTACTGGAATGCTCTGTACTTACCACCAAAAAGTTGTCTTTTGGGCCTTACTGGATATTACTGCATGTCTTTATCTGGATTCTCACATATCATGACCTCTCTATGAACATGTAGTAAGATGTTCCTCAGGAATCAGTGAACAGACCTGCAGAAATGCATACGGCAGCAACATAAAGTATATTCACTGTATTGCACTAGAGCTTCAAAATCTGGAGCTCATTTTAAAAAAGTATGTATTTACAGATATTACTATTGAGCAGGGCCTATAGACAGTGGTCTTACATGAGTGAGGAGTTTTTTAAATTCTGTTGCTACAATTTAATAATATATCTAATTGTACACCAGGTAGCCAGAAGTGGGCAGTGGAGTTCTGAAGTTAGGTGTTTGGGGCTCCTTGCATCGTTGTAACACATTTCTTAATGCAGTATCAGGCTTGCGTGAGAAATAAACCTTGATGTAACCCATGGGTGCCTACCATTGCAACTCTACAGATGTTAATTTGGGGTCACATGTGAAAACAGACTTCTCTAAGGGACAGTGAAGCTGTGAAAGGTGAAGAATATGTTGTTTCACTTTTTTTTTTTTAAAGGAAGGGGGAGACAAAAAGGAGAGAAAAACATATGTAAGAGGCTGTGTAGGGCATCTAAGGACTAAATTGGCTTGCCCTCTAAGGAAGCTAAGCAAAAGTGCTAGGATTCAGCCCAGGGACCTTACTCCCAGACTTCTAGATTTAGAGGGCTCAGAGTCCACAACAAAGAGAGCAGGGTAGGTATCCTGCACGCGTGGGGGGGGATATATTGAAAAATGTACAGTAATGAAATGATTCTGTAGGTGGATGAGGTGGCTAACCTAAAAAAGTTACAGGGCACTGGGCATCATTACTGTTAATCAATCACAACTGTCCTGTTCATTGATAAAACCAGAAATTAGAGTGATCAAAAATACGTACCAAGAGAGTTAGGGTACCCACTGTGTGGGCTGGAAGGCTGAATTACCAGCCAAGGAAGCTAAATCTAATGTTGCTTTTAAGTAACTGAAGTAGTATTTTGAATCTACTCTACCACATATGTTTGTCTTATAAGACATAATGACATCTTATAGTTAGATGTTATTTCATATTTTTGCTTTTTTTGTTGTTTTACATCAAATGGAACAGGACTGCCAGAGTAACATTTGAGAGGATTTTTATCTTGCAAAGAGTGAGTTGGGAGTGAAGTCAGTCAACAGTGTCCTGGTCATAATACTCAAGTGACTTTGAGAATCAGTGTGCAGATGATTCACAAATTTCTGTGCTTTTAAGTTCTGAAGTGTGGAGGTCAAAAATCAAGCCATTCTGATTTAATTTAAATCCAACATACATAGTTGGATTGAATGGATGAAAACACTAGTTTCCATGCACAATCTTCTTGTCGTATTGATCCATACCCACTCTCTTCTATGCATGGTCCTCCTGCATGAGCACTATCCTACCCCAGTTCTTCTAAACTGATCCTGAAACAAAGAGGAGATGGTCACTGTGGCTGAAACTTTTGGCCCTGGCAAAATAGGACAGGGAGTAAACAATATCTTCTCTGGCAGATGTAAAATGTGACCCTCTCCTGGAGATGTCCAACAGCATGGACAATACATGGTGCAGTAGAGCAATGGGACATTTGCTGGACATTTACCCTTCACAGCACTGCGCTGCCAAATCCTGTCAGGCCTGTCTGTGTAAGCCGCAGAAGGAACAGCTCCTCAGGTAAAAGCAGTTCTTGCTTCCCCCCCACCTCCCCGCAGATTGTGTACACAGTTTAAATTCACCTGCTGTGGGAGTGTTTTGGACTCACTTTCCCTTCAGTCCTGCTAGTAAAAAAGTTCACTCACTTACAGAAACCTTGTTGTAAGTTTCATTTCCACGGCTGAAACTGTTCAAGCCTACTTACCTCACCGTTTCACCCTTTATGAACAAACGTACCTGCTGGCCTGGGGCATCAGACTGCTGTAAACTCCTGCAGGTCTGCGGGCAGCCCGCGACCCTGCTCTGGGGCGCCTACAACGGCTTTTGCTCCTCGCAATGGCCCGGGGCCGGATCGGGCTCCCGTTCAGTCGCCCCGAGGAAGGTGACCGCAGGCCTGTCCCGGTCCCCTCCGCAGGACAGGGCACCCACGGGCTGCGTCTCTCTCCTTCCCGGAGGCCTGCGTCTCCCTCAGAACCGCTTGTGGGGGGGGGGGGCGGGCCACGC
>NW_008824111.1:1282849-1283208 GCF_000699105.1 Pygoscelis adeliae | reverse complement strand
CCACGGGCCACACGCCTGCGGCCCCCCCCACCCCGCTGGCGCCCCGGGGCGGCTCGGCGCCCCGCTCCCTCGCCGATCCCGCACGCCAGCCGAAAACAGGGCCGCGAGCTTCGCCCGCGGGCCTCCAGGAGTGGCCGGAGCGGGGGCAGGCCCAGCCCCGGCGCTGAGGCGACCTCCCCGTCCCTTCCCAGGAGCACTTTAACTTTTTCACCCAGCCCTTAAGTGGGGTAAACAAAAGGCATTTATTTTTCCTTAAAGCAAATGTATTCGACAGCGTTGCCACCTCAGCTGCGAAACCGCTTTCCAGCGGAAGCGCTGGGAGCTGTAACGCGGCTTGAGGTGAAGGGGGGAGCGGCGGG
>NW_008824111.1:1276176-1282774 GCF_000699105.1 Pygoscelis adeliae | reverse complement strand
GCCACTGACGGACGGTGTTCGCTGCGTTAGCTTGTGGGCGCGGTGCTCAAGGGCTGCGTTTGTAAGCTGAGCTGGCCTCTGCAATTCAAGTCTTTGTGATCCTTACCTGTGTAATGCGTATTTCAAAGAGAACACGTTGGTTTGGAAGTGAGCAAATAGTAAAACGAGTTGTCCCACCGAGTCAGTCTGTGTTCACTAACTAGTTACCTCAGCAGAGAGGACTAGTCGGTTTTGGTAGTCATCATTGATAAGTGTGCATTCAACAATAATTCTCAACAGTATCCCACCGGGTAGCCAAAAGTACTAAAAATACTGCAGGGCCTTTGTCACTGTCATATAACTTTTCTGTTGGCTTTGCCCTCTAAGTACCTTCAGTATATCCTACGTCAGCGCATGTTCAGTGTAGGCTAAACTGCATTAAAAGGTAGTGGTGGGGAGAGGATCCCATAAAATTCCTTAGGAAATGCCCAAGGATCGGTACTTTGTGAAGAGTCAGTGCCACTGCCCTGCTGGGCTGCCGGAGGATGAACCCAAGGGTCTTGTTTTCCCATTCAGAATGCTCATGGTAGAATAACGATGATACAATGAAGACTAATCAAGATAATTGTTGTGAGAACTTACACGTTCTCCAGATGTCTTGTAATGACAATAGTCTCTGCTACAATGTCTTCGATATTGCTTGTAGATGCTGATTATTTTCCTAAGTCCTTCCTTATAGCTCTGCTTGGAATGTATTGGATGATTAACAATTTTCTGGGATAATTGCTTGTTAATGTTTTTGCTCTTACTTAGATAAGCAGAAAATAATGGACAGTCTCTGGGTGGTTGATTATTCATACTTAGGCACCAAACTGTGAACTTCTGAATAATTATTCATTAATGGAACAGAGTAATTGTCACCTGTGGAACTATGAGTAAATGTGTAGTTGATGTAAGTGGTCTTTAATCTTCATAGTGATTAAGAATGCTTGAAACCAAGCTGATGGGTGTTTGCAGTGTTTGAATAATTTCGTATACCTTCAGTGCTTTTATTCAGCAAGCAAATAAAAAGTCTATAGAAAATATGCATTCAATGTGTATAAGAATATATAAGAAATATACATAAATATGCATGAAATATATACATTTAAGAACTAGTCTATTTCTTTTCAGTGAGTAGTGGGGTTTTGATCTCTGATTGTATAGCACTAGCTGCAGTGGAGTCCTAGTCCTGGTCCCTTGCTAGAGCTCTTAAGCACTCTGACGACACTAATAAGAATCAGTAACTGTTTTTTCTTTCCTACAGAAAAAAAAATGTTAATTTGTTGATTCCTTCAATTTTAATGCGTTCTGCCCATAAAATGTGGCTGAAGCAGACCTAAAAGTGTAGGCTCAATTACTTGTGTGCAACCCTGACCCTCACATGGAACAGACTCCCAAACACCAGTCTCTAGAGGTGACGATTAGGATCTTACGGCAACTAGTGTTTTGTTTTTCTGTTAGAGAGAAGTGGGAGAGCAGGGTGGATTCTGCTATATGCATTGCTACACTTGGTTCATGCTACCTCAAAACTCTTGGAAAGGCAATAAACCAATACATGAATTAGCACAACGGTTAGTGAAACTTTAGTATCGATATTGTTTGTGTCGCAGTATGTTTAAGTTATGGGTTTTGGGAAAGCAGAGCCCTTAAGTTTGCATGGATGACCATAATTTGTTTACACAGTACTGCTTGGGTAGAGCAGTTATGGGAATCTCAAAGGTACTAACTTGTATGGAAAATAATGTTATGTTCACATAGAAATGAACTATCAGCTCTGGACTCTACTTATGTGATGGGTAGAAGGTTTATTTTCTAAAAGGTCTTTTCAGCTTAATTTTTAAAATCTTCATCAAAGTTTGAAATAATTGTGAAAGGGGAGATGTATTAAACAACTTTGTCTCATTATAGAGTTTCTTCCCTACAGATTTATCTTCTCTTTTGGGCAGTCAGTGGTGCATACTTTCTATTAACCTGGTTTTTAGAGGTTGGTGACAAGATGTTCTATAGTGAAATTTGAAATATTTTACTAGGAAAAAAGCATAGAAACATCTATGCTTGAGATTATAGTTCAAAGACAAAAGAAAAAATTAATTATTTCATAAAGGGCATAACTCACCTTTGTGTTTTGCCATAGAAATAATAAGTTAATTATTAGAGACACTGTAAATACAGTCACAACAGGAAAAAGTGAATTAATAAGTACACATTTCTCAGGAATAAAACAATATAGAAAAACAGAAAAGAACCAAAACCACTAAAGAGTAACGGATGGGTCCACATGCTAAAATTCTGTGGTCCTAATTCTTGAAAATAGATTAGCATAAATCAGGATTATCTTCAGTGTCAGAAACTTAAACAAAGGCAGGGCATTATCTTTTTTAAGCTACAGGCTACAAAAGCTCTGACTGAAGTAGACAAGAAACAAATAAAAGGTGAGTTTGCTGTATTATCTGTATGGATACACTAGGCTTAGTGACTATTTAGAATTTTCTATAATTTGACCTGCTCCAGTTTTGCTACATTTTCTTTTCTTGCAGCTAATACTAACAACTTGCACTAATTTCTACTCTAGGTTCTACAAGAAAATGTCTTCAGCTATGAATAACTTGAGAGGACTATAAAAGAAAACAGAATTGATTTTTAAATATTATTGTTCTGTTTAGCAGAGCACCAAGTGATGCGAGCATCTATTACTGTTTAAATGTGCAAAACAGCAGTTATATGTAAGTCCTTAATGAAGTGTTAGAATCCAGGCTGATGCTTCTCAGTTGCTGTGTTTTTAAGCTTAGCTAGTGGAAGGTCAATTTGAGTAGAATGTTTTCTAGAGATTAATTCAGAATCTGTCACCTTAAGCAAAAAAAAAAAAAATTGAAAAATCATGAGTCACTTTTGAAAGTCATGATAACAGTGTTTATTCTTCCCTTCTCACATTAAGCAAATGGTAATTAAAAATTCTGTCACTTTTTTCTAGCCTGTCTTTTTATTGAAACTTTTCTTATTGTATGCAAGGGAAAACTTCAGGTGGGAAAGTCAAACTTCAGTCCATGAAGTTGTGCCTGTTGATGTCTGGCTGTTCAAATGCAGATGAAAATTCCTCAATTCACTCTTAGTAGAAGTGAACTCCAAGATTTCATGGTAGTCTTTTAACGCCCCCCCATCTTAATTTTTCCACTTCAATCCCATGTTTCTTGGACCGAGGCTATGGTCTCTCTTCCCTGGAGAGAAAACAGGGAATATTCTAGAAGTGCAATGCATTCTTTCTATGCGTGGTGTTTTCTTATGTCTTTTCAATAAGTGTTTGTGAACTACAGCGAGCAATTGTCTGCTGGGACTCCAGGAGTTTTCCCCCAGCTCTTCAGTGTTCCTTCTTCCTGATGCCCAATGACTTCTCTTTTGATGAGATATTAGCTTAAAAAAAAAAGCTGTTTTGTGAAGCAGCAGAGCAATTTCATCAGTTAAGCAGGGGCAGACCTGTAACACAAAATTCTGGCTGTGTTCACTGTTTTGAACACAAAAAAAATGGAGGGGTTTCCCACTGCATTGCAAGGGCTGCAGTGTGTCCAGCATTTCATGGGTTTGTTGTCAATCTGTACAAATCAGTGATGCTACCTTATCCTTGGCTACTCAGAGGATCACCCCTTCTGCCCTTGGCTCAGAGAACTAACATCTGATCTTTTCTATCACTTTGTCCCATCATCATCATCTGAATCTTTTTAGTCGTCTTCTGTTGCTTTTCTCCAGTACTGTCATCACCCATTTCCTGTCATGCAGTGCCCTGCTGCACACTGACTTTTTTTTTTTTTTTTTTAACAGGGTCTTCATTGTTCCTTTCAGTTTCCATTTTCTAGAACTGCCCTGTTTGGATCTCCTGGAAAGTTGTCTTTCTCTGCCTTATTCAACCAACTGGCTGTCATGTGAGAGACATGAATGTTTATTTCTCAATTTTGGAGACAGGGTGTGGATTTTTCTGTTACATCTTTTTTTACACTCGAATAACTTAGTTTACTTCAGTGGAATCAGCACCTAATTTCATCAATGGGATAATCAAAATGTTGATTGATACAAGAGAAAGCCTTAACGGAAAGCTTTATTTATGGTCAGTGATAAAAAAGCAGTATAAAATGTGCTTAGTTCCGGTAACTGTACTAATAGAAACATATCTGATCACTGTGAGGTGAAAAATCCTTAAAAGAAAAATGTTAAAAATAGTGCATGAAAATTGAGTAAAGCTAACCATTTAGGATAAGAAGTGCTAATAAGCATTTGATGCGATGGTCTTTCTGCTCAGTTTTAGTCAAAAAGATGTATGGCCTGGTTTTGCTTTAGAGAGTCATTGACAAAATGACTTACAGGAGCCAAGCATATAAGCAGCGGTGAGGTGGAAGAAGCATTTGTTGCATTGTATATTGTCTTCTGCTCAAAAACCAGGAGAGCAAACCAAAAAACTTGAAGTAAAAGCTGTGATAAAGATTCAAGAAGTCTAATGCCTTCAGATGAGGACTGAGAATATTTTCTTTACAGCTTCCTAATTCACTGGGGAATTAATTGAGGATGGGGGGAAGAGTTTAGACTCGTTAATCTAACAAAACTATGAATGGGAAAAGAACGATCTGTAAGGGGTTTTAATACCTCATAAAGAAACAGATCTCACCATTTCCTTCCCAAGTCTCCCTCAACAGAAGTTTCTGATGTGTAGTAAAATCAAGTCAAGCAGTCTCACTGCAGATAAGGCTCCTGTGTGGATTTATAGAAGTGGTGGATGTTCCTTGAGATTTCGGAAGGACTGATGTTTTACTTGCACATAATTTTGCTCACAGCAGAACTTCTTTCATTTTAATTTGAATACACAGTCAGATTGAGGAATTGTTTCATGAGTTTTTAATGTTTGCGTAATTCAGCAAGGAAGTCCTTAAAGACCTAACAAAGATGGCATCAGGCTAGTTTTTCTAATCCCCAAAAGCCACAGAATAGCAGCTGTCGCCTGGACAAGGTTTCAGTTTTCTTCAAGTTTTTTATTTTCCAGTAACTTGTCAGTACGTGTTCTTGGTCCAAATGTCTTACAACCATGCAGCAGTTTTTCAGTTCTGTTCAGACAGCCAGCATCTGCAGAGCTGAGATTCATGTGCACTTATTCACTTATTCAAAAGTCGAATAATGTATCTTTGTAGTCCATGGAGCTGAGTAATTTTTGTTCAAACCTCTGAAATTTAATGACTAAAGTTAGCTTCACTAAATTGTAAGCAATATAACAAATTAAAAAAATCCTTGTTTTACATTTATCAAATGGTTTTACAATTTTGTTACTTACCATAATAATACTTACCAATAGAAATAACTAAACACAACGTTAGAATTCATTCTCTAATTGAATAACATTTCTTGCTTAAAATGAAAGAATATTTTTGCTTTTTTGGAACTACAAGTGAGTTAAAATATAGTTCCATAGTTCTACAGCTTTTGCAAATATCTAAACCTGTAGGTTTTTTGCAGTCATTTCAGAAATGGTGCTCAGCAGCTTGACCTTGTCTGTTGTTTCAGTTTCATATGAAAGCTTGTTTTGTTGGTGATGGAATTTTCTTCAGTTTAATTTTTTTCTTCTGTATTCTGTATTATGTAAGAAATCTAAGGAATATCAAGTCTTATCTTTTGCAAGTTTTCTATATGACTAAATGCAAGATCTACATGCTTAAAAAGAAATAGTGAAAAAGAGAGCTAAAAATGTAACAATATTAACTCCAAAACATTAATTTGTTGTCATAGTTTAAAAAAGTGGGAAATACAGAGTTTTTAACAATCAGGCTAGGATGACTTTCAACCACTTGTTAAATTTTGTCTGTTAAGTTTTTGTCATTGCACCATCTGCCTGGTACACAGACCCAATATTCTAACTTAAAGATCAAAGTTAAAAATAAACCCACACCTGTATTTGTGAAAGGAGGGAAATATATGTGAAAGATCAGACCTGGGAAGTAAGGCTGATTATCAGCCCATTATTTTCATCTAATACAGGGATGGATTAAGGTTGAAAAAAATGTCAGGATTAAAAATGGGTACTTGTCATTGCCTGCTGTACACCACTGCTTTCTGCATCAGCACTACTAGCTTTCAAGGAAGGCTACAAAAGGCTAAAAATTTTAAAATTACAAAAAAAAAAACCAAACCCAAACTCCATTTTGTCTATCCAATCTCCTGTTGACCAAGGTTTAAAGAGAGTTATAGTGGTGCTAAGCATATCAGGGAGTGGACATCTGGTTCTGTGTTGTGCTGTCACCTGTGTGTTTCTCTCCGTATTGTAAGTTATTTCTTTCTGTATTTACTGACTTTCAGCCTAAATGCATTAGGTTTTTCTTGTGGTGCTTTGAAAATTTGCTGATGGGAGTGATGGCATGACATGTGGGTGGGGGGAAGCACCGAGATATAAATTGCTTGGGAGGAAAGAAAAGGATAATTAAAGGTCTTGGCACACAGCTTAGGCTATGAATGATTTGTAGTGAAGTTGGTTTTGGGAAGAAAACGTAATTCTATCCAGACTGAAGAGATTGTATAATTTTTATAAACGGAGATGAGTCCGGCAGCT
>NW_008824111.1:1271871-1276123 GCF_000699105.1 Pygoscelis adeliae | reverse complement strand
ATTTGGTACTGAGCAGCTGTAGTGGCAGGGGACAAGCTAAACTGGTAAGATATGAGAATGGGAAATCATCCACCTTCCTCTTTTTTCCTGTCTATTCTGCATCAAAAGCAAATGAACAGTTTCTTACACTGACTTGAAGACATCAAGGGAAACCGATTCTTCATGCCCTAGAAGGAAAATGGATGCTGCCGTGGCTACAGATGGTGGCTACAGTTGGGTGATCTCTATTCCTGTATGGGATAATGGCTTGAATCCATAGCTGCTATGCTCAGCTTTACTCAGCAAAATTCTTTCCTTTAAAATTGTTGTGAGGAGAAGCCACTCACCTTAGCAAGAACACATTTGTCCTAAAGGATTTATGGTGAAGAAGGAAACTTGCTGAGTTTAAAGTCAGTACTTGGTATTATCAAGATAGTCTCTCACTCAATGATGTTTGACTCCAAGACAAACAAGTCTCAAATGTTGATAGTAATCAGTGTTTTAAACATGATAATCTGTCTTTTAAAAGGAGGGGTGTCGGCTCTTTTCTGAAGAATAGGATGGTAGTGTAGAGCCAAAGCAATAACTCCTACCTATGACAGGAAGAGATCCCTTAGTACATAAAATGTCCGGAAGTTTTGATATAGTCTTCCTTTCTTATGATCTCTCTTTATGGTCCAGATACGTTTTTTGCTAAGTACTACACAAATATAAAATAAGTTAATAGTCTATTTTCCAAGATGTCCACCTTATTTGCAGTCTCAAGGGTTTGAATAAGAAGCTACCTTTATTCTTTTAAGTTCTGTGCTGAAGCCCCTAAGCACCATTCAAAAAAAAAAAAAAAAAAGGCTATCCAGAAGAGCTAATGTAACTGCTGAGTGGTGGCGATGGCTTGTCACACTGTTTGTAGTGACCTTGTTACTTTGTTCTCCCCCTGTTCATTTGTTATCTGTGAGCACACTTGTATACTTCTGGCTCAGGAACTTGCTGGAAATTAATTTAACAATAACTTAATGTCATTTTCTGAGAGAAAACTAAGTTATTGTGCCTTTAGCAAAAAAAAACCCCACCATAAACAGCCCCCTCTCCCTGCAACAAAACAACACAAACATCAAACAATATGGATTTTTCTTTTCTGTTGGTATGTGCACGTTTGCTGCAAGAAGAAATTGGCCGTATAAGAAGGTAGTAAAGCTAATTAGACACCAAAATCCCACCAGATGTGCAAAACAGAAGGAGAATTTATTTTGTCATGTATGTTTTAATAGCTCTGGGATATTAAGATATTACACTGCTGTCTTCTCTTAATAGCTCAAGGGGATACCTGTAACTAGAGGGAACTGAAAGTGTGATTTCTGTCTTCAAATTGATGTTATTTCTTTAAAGCTGGGATTTTGAAAATACTAAAGATCACAGAAAATACTGTCTTTATGTAGATATGACAGCTCAATTTGTGCTTTAAAGAAAAATAACACTACTTTTCTTTCTTACAGTTTGTTGTGTGTGGCTTAGAAACAGGTATGTACAAACAGAAAGTTCTTAAAAAATCCAATTTCCAATCTGTGATTGCTAAAATAAACTAAAAATGGCATACTTTCTTTACATACCTAGAACTTGTGTTGCATCATCCTTCTTTAAATTTTCTCTCTCTTTCTTGCTGTCTTCCCGATAAAACAGATTCCAGTTAAATTCGTCTTCCGCATCTCAATGCACCCAGGAACTTACCTCCCTTCTCAGATGGATTTCTAGTTGCCTCCCAACTTCTCCCTGACAAACTCTTAGGATAGGGGGCATTGCTTAGTTCTGCAGAAGAGGAGGAGTTCCATGTTTGTTGCATAACTTCTGGTCCACCCAAAGGAGTGCTGGAATTCTGACAGTTTGTTTCGGCTCATTGCGTTGCCAGAGACACAGGATTAGTTCATGAGTCCCAGGGCTATTGCATTTTGCAAAGTATGCATTTTGCATTCTTTTAAAAAGTATGGCTTTTTAAAGAAATGTTTTCACCTTACATATAATGAAAGAGGTATGTAAATACTGGTACAGAAAATGTCCCACAAACATGTAATCTACAAACTTATGTTAGTATTATGACTTTATCTGCTTATATCATACCTCTTCTGATTTTTAATAGTCACTGCAGCTTAAGACAAATAGTTTTCATCTAGCTAAACAAGAAAGGGAGTAAACACCACGTTCTTCATTCTGTGATTTCTAGAGAGATTTTTCTGGGTGCATGGGGGAAGAATGGCTTTGTTATTCATAAACTGATACTGAAATTCAAAATTCAAAGTGTGATTTTTTTTTAAAATTTATTTTTCATTTTCCCCAACACCAGGTAAACATACAGTCCAGAGACTGATGGACAGATGGGGATATGCTAGCTATGATCAGCCTGTTTTAATTCCTGGCTATATTTTTTCACAAGGTTCTGCTCCTGAGCTGAGAAAGTGGTATGGCATTGCATCAGCAGATCTTCATAGTCTCAGTGCTGTATTGGTTGAAAAAGAAGTTGAAACACAATTTCAGTCCTATTTCATGAATATAAGTTGGAGCCTCAGCACAGGTGGTAAGTTTGTTGTCACAGTGGCTGGTGGGGATCCTAAGGAGAATAAGAAAATGAACTGTAGAAGGTAATGCCAGAAATGTGGTATGAGCAAATAAAAGGTATCCTACTGCCTTTCAGTTTAACCATCAAGGTTTAAGGTAGAAAATTGTTCCGAAGAGATTGTTTTGTGTAAACCTACATGCTTCCAAATCGATAGAGGTATTTTCTCCTGGGTTGGCCAATATATTAACTGGCTTTGTGGCTCTGGGTGCATTGTTGCAGTGAATGCAGCCAGCCCCTCTATGGAGCAAATACATGTTCAGTAAAGCTTTTGATTTGTTAATGACTTGGTTGCAGTCATAAATACACAAGACACTATGCCATTGGGAATCATGGACAGGACAGGGCTTGTAGACAAAAGTACTATGTTGAGAAAAAATAGCCAAGCTTTTGGGTATCAAACCTTTCTTTATGTTAGAAACAAAAGCAGTGGATGTCAAAGCTAAATACAAGCTGGGAAAAAATGTTTGGAGTCTAGGGAGGAGAGTATCTTACTGATGTTCTCACAAAAGATAAGGTAGGTGTTATTTGTGGAGTGCAGGGGACATAAAGGGAGCTTATAGCCTGGGGACATGGAGAGGGCAAGAAATTATAATATCCTATAAAACTTTAGAGTCCATTTTTCCCCAGCAGAATTATGAATTCTGGTTCCCAGCTCTGGGACCACACTTGTTAGAATATAAGATATTTTACTTAGGATTTTCTGCCTTCAGTGGGATGTTTTTAGGTCTGCAATGAAAACATTGAAAATCACTTTATTAGAGCTGCAAGGACAGACACGGGTACAAAGACACAATGGAAGTATACCTGCGACTGAGCAGAGAGCAGAAAAGCAGAGAGAAGGCAGCCATAATCAAAAAGCTGAGAAAGCAGCCATAATCATTATACCTCCCTTAAAGATTTGGCTTCTCGAGTCAGGATCAAGGCATTGCTGCTGTGTACGTAGTACTATTCCATACAGAGGACTTTCCCCAGCTAGATAGGGTTGAATTAACTATAGTTTGAAATAGGTCATACCTGTTAATTTTCTTTTTTGTTTTGACTTGTATTGTCAGGAGATAGAGAGATAATAAGCAGAGCAGCCTGATAACAGGATGCTTTTCTTTTGGTTTCTTTTAATCTGTAGTAGGATAATCGCTGGTAAACAAGCTTTTGTTGCCACGAGAAAGACCACTGGGATTTTTTTACTTAACGTCTACTCATCACTATCACATTTTAGGCAGCTATCTATGAAGATTATGTAAGTGGAGTGTGTTTTGTGTGAGTGCATGCATGTGTTTGAGGAGGTGGTGATAGAAGTAAGGATGGTGATAGAAAATAAGACAAAACCACTGTTCACGGAGCAGGAGCTAAATAGGCTAAATAGGCTAGTACCTATTTTGAATTGTCCTTTCTAAAATATATTGTACTTAGGGATTCATTTATGCATATTTTAATAGACTTTAGTGAAAATGCACACTGATCATGCATTTGCTAAAATTTTAAATATCCATTTAAATTCACTGTCTGTAAAGATAATGTAATGAAATACAGCAGAAGTCGTATTGAAATGGGTAAGTGCTATGTACACATATAGACATCATACTGAAGGGTGAAACATGACTTTTCAAAAGAGTTTCACAACATCATCTTTGCCTGAATATTGAATAGGGTCTAAGACCTACTTCT
>NW_008824111.1:1256732-1271836 GCF_000699105.1 Pygoscelis adeliae | reverse complement strand
TATCATAGTCATTGCCTTAAAATGGGAATTTTGAGGGTTCTGTACAGGTTAATTTACAGAATAATGCCATATTTTAACCTGTGAATATGGGATTGAGAAGTTTTCTTGGTTTCTCTGAGATGATGAATTTAGTCTAGTTACTGGTTGGTACACTACAACATGAACAAAAGTACCTTTAGTAGACTAAACAAATTCCTTGCAGTTTTGGGCATGCAGATGTGTTATTAGTACTAGGTAATACTGTTTCTAAATCTGTTGGGGTTTAATGGGCTAGATATTTTTACCACATACATTTTCAAGCAACAGTGCCTGAATTCAAGCAACTGCAGGGGATCCCTGTTGTAACTAACACTTCTGACTTGCCCGTTCAAAAGCACAAACACTCTGTTCGGTCATAAGGTGCCATCTGCAGGGTGTATGGCACCTATCACAAGCACAGTTATAGCAGAAATCCGTTTCATCATTTACATAGTTATTATCAGTTTTAAACTGAAATCTTTTCAACCCTCAGGAAGTTTGTGGAATCCAAATACAACTGTTTGTAGAATAGAGACAGAATTAGAAGTGAATTTTACAACAAGCAGTCTCGGGCTTGAATGTTTAATATTGTTTATGAGCATCAAAAGTATGAAAGACTTCTTGAAAAAAACGTGGAAGCAAAGGTAATTATCTGTTAAATCATAATAAATTGAAAGCATAGCTCTCGCAGTTCTCCTTCTGTATTAGCACAGCAGGAGGCATATGCTTCCACTGAAGTCAAATCAGCAGAGCTGGCCAGCAAACACTGAGGAGATGGTCTAAACGAACTATGGTTACTCTCAGAAGAGCTCTGCTCCACTGTTACAATATGTCATTTTACTTTTTGAGATTATATTCTTTATTTTGAAGAATGTTTTTAAACAATATTATTCAGAATGAGATTAATAAATGATCATGAAAACGTAACAAAATACATAGTAACTAGTCAATTAGGCTTCACTAACATGAAACACACCTTGCTTGTAATTCCTACTAAGGTATTGTGAGAGACTGAACTGTAAATCATTTGTCTCAAAGATTGTTTGTCTAAGCGAAGAATCCTCTGGCTGCTACAAGGCCACAGAGATAACGGCTACAAGTGGGAGACTGAACTGTAAACCATTTGAAGACATCCTGCCAAGTCAGGCGCCGGTCCCGTGAAGAGCAGGGCTGGCGTCCTGGGGTCGCTGGAATGAGGATAAAAGGGACTGCCAAGACAAGCCCAGTGCGATCCGATCTCCCACCTTCGAAAAGTCAAAAGACTTGGACCCTCGGGACGCCGTGGATCCATGGTGGTGACTATCCTTGCAACTCTGTCCCGAATGCTTGCTTAACTTCTGTCTTTTTATTCCATTCTATCCTGTCGCCACTAACTTCTCTTTTCTACTTTTGATAATAAAAAGTTGTCTTGGGTACACGGCATTTGACCTCGTTTGTGTCTTAATCTCGCTCTTGGGATCATCTTGAAACCTCTCCCGACATTGGATCGGGACAGGTATTCACCCCGTTTTGTTATATTAGACTAGTAGATTTAAAGATAAATATATGCACTACCTATAATTCTGATGTTAAGAATATATAATAGTTTTAAAGCCTATTAAATATGATTTAACTTAGTAATGACTCCTTTTGTGATAAATGCCTGACTTTTTTTCTCCCTCCCACACTCTTCTTTGGGATTTCATTTCATTATTAGATAAATGAAACTAGAATTTCTGCGAGGATACCAGGGAGTGATGAGAGGACTGATACTTTTGTAGAGGTAAGTAACATTTTTGATTTATTTTCAGTGAAAAGAGTATTTGCTTTTATATAGTTAATTGATGTGAAGAGTTGTACTATTTCTGACTAACAAACAAGACACAAGCATAGCACTGTATATAATTTAATTTTTTTTTTTTTACTTACGAATTGGTAGATATCAAGCCTCTTCTCATGGTGGTAATTTAAGTCTATATGTTCTGTAGAGTGTCCCTGTGTTACAAGCTTAAAGCAAACATACCCGATACATTTACACTGAATTTTCTTGGATTCTTACTTATCTCATGAATCTCGCTTCATTTTTGTTATTTGTATCAGTTGTAAGGAAACAATCTTTCAAGAAAATTTGGTAACAGTTTTAGGAAACACAGTACTCCTGTCAGGAGCCCAAACCATAGTACAGAAGGAAATACGTGAAAGGAATTAATCTGTGCAGAAATCCCATTTAACTGTGTATTAGAATTCTTCTACTTCCCCCCCGCCCCCCGATAACTCCTTACTTTGCTAAGTGTGGGTATGACCGACGAGGCCTACAGAAAACCTAACAAACTGTGTGCGGATGAAAGCCAATGGTTAGTCGAGTATTTGTCATTCTTGAGTCAATATTCGATGCAAACTAAACAGAAACTGCTCAAGGTTTTCTGTTGCATTATGTATCATGTATATTTAGCAGATTTTCCCCTGCATGTTTGTGAAAATCTGGGAAAATGTTTTGGTATACAGATATTTGAATGTCAAAATCCTGTTAAAAAGCAGATGACTGGTCTTAGATGACTTAATGTACACCGGCCTTGGCAAATTTTGCCTTTCATCTTCCTCCTCTTAAAAGTTGAAGTTCTATGCTTAATATGCTAATGCCACAGTTCAGGAATTGGTTATTTTGTAACTATTGACCATGGTAAAACTCTAAACAAAAAGGAAGAGAGAACAACTGATGAGATGCCAGGCTGCAGAAAAAGTACATTCCAGAAACATGGGAGGAACTTGGAGGGAGCAGATTCAGACTGGTATGTCTTGTTTCTTTCAAAGTAGGGAAGAAAATTAAGTAACTTACTCAACAGCTCTGTAGCTCTCAATGTGATTACTAACCATTTTGCATTACCTTTTAGCACAATTTCTCTTCCATGTACAGACATTGGAAATGCACATTTCAATAATTCATTAACTGAAGATAGCTTTTTCAGCTGTGCAAGACTTGTTTCAAAGTGATTGTTCTTTCTCTTTGAGAGATCCTCACAATCAGTTCAGTTGGAAGATTTGTGTTTTCTCCTTGCTGCTCTACTTGCAATAGTATGTATTATTGTTGTCGTAGCTTGCGTCATCACAGACCAAGGTAAGAGTCCTCACTTTTTTGAACTTTAGTATTTCTATAATTCCCGTTCTTCGAGTTTTGCTGCAAGCATCCTTTTAGAGGAGAAAAGGTCATATGAAAGAGACTACCTTTTAGGTATCATCATAATAGAAACTCTCTCAAGTTTGTTTAGGAAACTCCAGATGTGGCTACATGAATGTTTTAGTTTAAATCAGCATTGCGCTTTTGAAGGGAATTGCCCACCGGCCTCACTACGGTCTGGTTCGTATTGCAGGGTGGTTGAGGAGTGCAGCCTCGATTCTCTCAGATGAAATTAAACTGGAAGATGTGCTCTAATGAATCCAACCTAGTCCAACCACTAATGGGTATTAGGCCACAGGACTGGACTAGGGCTAGGCTGCAGTAACTCCCCTGAAATACTTAGTGCAGAAATCTGTTCCTTGGCCCCAACTGTTTTGCTCTGTAGTCTCTGCCATTCTACCACACTACCTGCTAATGTAGGCCTAGCCTTTTTCCTTCCGTTGTTCTTTTCCTAAATGGAGAGTAAATATTTAATCTCTTAAACACTTGTAAAAACAGTGAATCATTAGAGTGTGGACAATTTTTTGGTTAGCCGTTTCTTCTTTAGCAAACATCAACTGGGGTCATGTGAGCATTTTGCTGTTTAATTTTTGTTTGCTTAGCACTTTTTTCCACAGTATTAGTTTTGCAGAATGACTAACAGATTAAGTACCATGCCTCTGCTACCCTCTTCTCACCAGTATGTAATGCAAGGCTGCTCCCTCGGTGTAGTAGACCTTAAACTGTTCCAGCTACCGAACACTGTCTTGCTAAATTGTTTTCAACATTCTTGGAGAGATGAAGTGCAGATAAGTTGTCTAAGTTGGATCTGTTTCATCAGGAAGATGGGAATCTGAGCTCTAAATTCTAATTTTAGTTCACTATTTTTGCTTTTCATACTTTTATACAAAGGTATCTAATTTTTTCTAGCAAAAACATAAGAGGCACAGAGTCAACTCCTCCATACCAATTTAGAACGCCATTCAAATTTTGTTTACATTGTTTCTAGAAATACTGACATTTTAAGAGAGCATATGGTGTCTTTTTTGTTCAACAGATTCATTTAGGAGGTGATTCTTCCATCAGGTGCAGCTACAACTACATGTTAAAGTACTGGTTATACACGCAGAAGCAGCGTGTTTTCATCACACTGTCCTTTCTTTTGCTGAACTCCTGCAGGAGGGCTGCCAGACTGATGTTATTCTAGATGTGTGCGAGAAAAGGAGAATTGCTGAAAATGGTCCTTTATACTGGCTTGCTGCTCAAAAAGCAGCAGCAGATTGGGTAATTTTCCTCAGTTCAAACCCTACCGCTGCTGCATGTGATGTGTCTTGTAAAAGCAATGAGAAACCACAATAACATGGAAAATACCTTCACTCTTGCAGGTAACCTCTTCTGCAGTGACATGACGAATCAGTCCTCTGTACAAAAATATATGGTGGTTTCTTTCAAAGAGGTGAGTTCACAAGAGGCTTTACCAAGTGCTCTGAACTTCTGCCCATTTACATATCAACAAATCTAAACAAGATCTTTGTACATATGTACTTTCTCTTCTGTATCACAATCATGCGACTTAAAAAAAACAACAAACCCTTTCTTCTATAACAGGAATTCTGGACCCTTTTCTTGAAGGGAATGCCCCCTTCTCCCCCCAAAAAAACAAACCCAGCACTGACACCTAATCTTGCCAGAGTAAAATTTGAAGTATTGTATGCTATCTTGAATAAAAAGAGAGCCCAAAGGTCCTAGTCTTAAATAAAATACAAGAATGTAATCGCAGCCTGCAGTAAAATACTTTCAGGTAAGATTACAGCATAATCCATAAGTTGGGTGGAAATATCCTTTCTCTTTAGAACTTTTAATGAAAGCAGATTAAAAGGAAATCAGTTCTTTCTCCTGTGCTTTGCAGAAACCACATTCATTGATCTTTGATATGTATTATATTGTTAGAAGTGTTTTAATAGTTTTAAACTAAATTATAATTGCAGATATGGATTTGAGATGTGATCTGAGGGTGGCGGGAGCCTTCATTACAGAAGAAAAAAAAATAACAAACAGCACTTCTGTAACTAAGCAATATTTGTTGGGAGAAAAAGCCCACGTGCCTGTACCACAGGACTGAGGTTGGTGCTGGCTATATGAAAATGCATCTAGCTCTTTTGAGTGTATTATATTGGATTTTTTAAATAGGGAAAAGAGTGGATAACTGCCATGGGTAATGAAAAGCTAGCAAGAGCTTTTGATGATGAGAACAGGCAAGAAGAAATACTCCACTTTCAAATTCTTAAGTCTTTCCGCTGAATAATATAATTTATTACATAAGCAAAATAGCAACAGCAACTGTAGTTTGGGTTCTCCATTACACTTTTTCCATGATGATTGCTTACGTAACAATGTCATCTCCTGGTTACATTGAAGTATGAATCGGAATAAGGCATTAAGTCCACAGCCTGCACTCTTCAGCTATTGCTTCTGCATACTGGAATGAATCTTGGCTTAGCATCTGCCACATCAGTATTTTATACCTCAAATTCCCACACTGCGCAATTTTAATGTACGTAACCTACATAATATAAATGTAGTGAATTTGGAGATGACTGTGATACTTTGTACATGGAATTCAACGCATACAATTCAAAAGATGAAGTATAGCAATGCTGAAGACTTGCACCACTTTTGGAAAAATCTCAGTTGAAGTTAGTTTTAATAAAATACAAAAATATCTATCAGCAGAAGATCAATACATCTGCACTGGAGAAGGGGGCATTTGGGGAAAAGAATCATCAATTAATCATGTTCCACTGTAAACATATCCATTACCACACAAATGCAGCTCGCTCTCGTAACATTCTGACACCAAAACGCTGCCATTCTCGCTGATATATCCATAGCTCCTGAGTTGTATCAAGACAGGCTAAAACTGCACCTCCTTTCCATGCAATTAAGCGGGGATCCATATCCTAAATTCAAAACACAGATTGTACACAATCATTGGTGTAAATCTGCATAGTTCTCAAAACTTGTATCCTAACTTTTCCAATAGTATTCACCACTTAGAATCTCGGGGGTGAGGGAAGGAGAAAAGAAGTTTTTCAAAATTATTCAGGAAAAAATAGTGAGATAAAACTACGGAAAGAATATTTAAGGTGTTTAGCAAATTCACTTTTTTTTTTTAAGATGCCTTCTAGGCATATCATGGAAATCCTGCCCTCAGCAATGGAGGCTCTGAAAAATACTCAAGTTTTGCTTTTACAAATTTTGCTGATTAATGCCAAATGAAAATTGCTCTTTTAATGCCATACTTTCTTTTACCTTAATAGTAATAAAAAACCCTAACACAATTTCTTGCTGAGCCAGACAGGTTAACTTCACAGGCCAGTACTAACTGCTTCTTTAAGAATATGGCCTTCAGCTAATAAATGCTTCAGTGATCAACACTAGTAACACTCTTGCTATACCTCTAACTTCCTGCCTATAATTGGAGAGTGCTATGTTATGAGCTGAAAGCTCTCCTAAATCTCCTCAGATATGCAACTAACCTGTGGTTTTGAAAGAGTAAGTATTTTTTTAATCTTTTGAAGATTTTAACTAGTCATAATTTATTAACCATTTAGCTATCAGTTAACAGTATACCTTAGGTCTTGTGATGACTTCAACATTTTCAACGACTCTTCTGAAAGAAGGTGGCATTTTGTTGAGAATTCGGTGTTGAAGAAACTCTTGAGCTTTATGAAACATAAGGCCTCCTCCCACTACTAAGATGGAGCTGTACATCTTCTTTTTTGTATCATCAGATGCTGGAATGAATGGATATATAGAAATATATCTGGTTTTTTAAAGTTAATACGGCCTGTATTTGTATTATAAAGAATTTAGTGCAAGTCAAACCAGACAGAAACAGGTAAGTGTTTGCTTTTAAAATTCTTTTCCTATTCCTTGGAGATTCAAAACATCTCGCTCAAGAAACCTCAGCAAAGGTGCAAGCATAAGGAACTCTAGAGATGATGAAAACTTGGGGACATACGTGTTACTTTGGTAAAATATAGAAGTTACTATAACTTCTGACATGCGTATTTTACAGAATTGTACAAATGTAATTCTTACCGCAGCAGTCAATACTATGAAGAATGGCTTTGTCAAGGCCTAAGGCTTTGCCTTCAAACTGAGAAATAGCTGTTTTCCTGGACATGTGTGCAGTTAAAGGTTCCTCTGAATCATTTCCAGATATCATACAATCACTCTGGGAAGATCCCAGTTCCACTTCTTGTGGGTAGATCCTCTCTGAAATGTCTGAGGCTTGGCCTCTCAAGTCTCCCTCAAACGCACCAGGCTTCGACATAGATTTTCTATCAGCTGTAGCTTTTGCAGACTTAAAAATGAGAAAACAAGTTGAACTATGAAAAATGCAAAAAGATCTTCAGCAGATTACAGAACAATACAAAGACTTAACTAAACACCACTGTGCTTCTCAACCTTTCTGTGCAAAAAGGTGATAAGCATTGTATTATTTCATTTTAATCCTCGCTTCCAAAGTAAGGGTTTTATTTTGAACTCCATCAAATGTATCAATGCTATAATATGAAGCCCTCTTAGACTCTGAAAATAAACAGTTCTATTTAAGGACTTGTCTAGGCATTCGTAATTCCTTACTCTAAATTTATTTTCTAATGCTTCTGGCCCAGATAACAAACTTCGGTTTCTAAGATGAGCTAATGAGTCCTGATTTTATTCCCCAATTAAATAATACTTAATGAAAAATAAAATGAGCATTCACACACCTGCTCCTGCTTACTTTGTGTGGCTAGCAGATAATGTTCATCATGAGGATCCTCAGGGTCACCTTGTGACCTGTGTTGCAAAGTTGTCATTTTTTGTCCAACAATTCCAAATGTTGCTGGATAAAACAGAGCCATTGGAGCCTGAAGAATGAGACATTTGACATGGTTTTACAACATAGTTGGTTTTTCGGGGTGTGTGTGTGTGTGTGTGTGTGTTTCAGTATTTACTATAAAAAAAAAGCTTATTCTGTTTTTCTCACATTTGAAAATTAAATACACATTCTTCTCAAATAGTTTTGTAAAAGGCTAAAGTGTCTTCAGCTTTGTATAATTAAGGAAAACCTCAAAACATACAATTATACATGTATATAGGTTTCTTTACAGATTCTGGTATTGTATGATAAATAAGTATTCAAATGCAGTTTGTTACAGAATTAGAAAATTCAAGAGTGAGGTGAAAAACTTGCAAAATTAGCATTCATTCCTTACCCTTGAAGAATAAATATTATCATATTTAGTTGAAGCTACAACCATTCTGGCTAAAGCTAGTTAGGAAGTCTTGTGCATCCACTAGTGCTGCATTAGGCCCATTCATACACATAGGAATTAATTTTAAAACTATCAACAAGCATATGTTGAGAACAATCCATAAATCATGCGGGCTTACTAGCACTGCACCGATACAAAGTGAGGCCCTGAGCCTGAATGCTGAATATAATTCTTGTAATTAAAAAAAAAAAACCAAAAAAAACCACCTGTAATTTTTCATCTCCTAATCGGAACTGGTATAATAAAGCTGGAGAATCCGGATGACGAATCTGGAACTCATGGTCTTGCAATCCAGAAATATCCTAAGGTCAAAAACAATGTAAAAAAATTTGTAGCTTTTATATCTCTCTATCAAGCTGCATAATCTATTTAAACTGTAGGAAACAACAAAAAGTAACAAAACTCCTCAGACTGTGAATTTCATTTACCTATTCTTGAACTCTTTTTGAAGTCTTTTCCTTGTAGCACAATCTGCCAAAACAGCTTTCTACATGCCTAAGCCTTTAAAATGAGACTTAGTGCAGAAAGAAGAGACCTGCTGGCAGACCTTACAAAACTGAAGTTGAAAACCAGCAAATACGCAGCTACTATCAGCTGCTTTCAGTAATAAGAACAAAGAAACTATCTTTCTAAGAGTTCGGATTCTTTCAACTAGAAGAAAAACGAAACAAGTTACAAATACTTCAAGTCTAAAGCTTCTCCAGCTTTCGCCAGTATTCTACTGAGCAAAATGTTACATTTTATTCCATTTACAAGTACTCGTAGACTCGCAAAAGGGTTCCCCAGAGTAGCATTCTTTAAAGGAAAAAAAAATTACTTGGAGAATATACCATTTTCCCTTCTCACCTGGTCTAGATGACAAAATGTCTCCTTTAAGTGCTGAAGCAGCAGGCAATCCAACTTATTAGTTAACTGACAGTCTCTGTATGGGAATCCTGCTCGTTGCATAAGCCAATAAAAACACCTTGATACGTCAGATCCTCCATATGCAAGGCACAGCCTAAAGCAGAGACAAGAAAAAGGTTATTAATTTGCTGAAATACTGGCCTTTTACAGTAGCGTACATAGGAACACAAGCAACATTTTAGATGTGCTGTGATCATGACCTCCACATAGTTTGCAGAGCACAGTATCAGTTCTGCATGTTTTCTTCTTTCAAGGATGTCAGAATTCTTTAAGGTTCATATCATAACACGATGACCCTGTCGCACAGCTCAGTAAAAAAACCCTTGTATTTGTAAAAAAAATAAAGTCTTGTTTTTAAGACTTTAAAGACTTTACCAAGTCTTTGGTAAGCAACTAAGTACATGCTTATAATAATTCTGCATATTAAAAGATACCTGGTGTTGCGATGGGAAACACCATCTTCTACACAGCAAACACTTGTCTTCTGATCTCCCACATCTACTATACACGCGCTGCTTAAACCACTTCCAAAGGTAGCACAGACAGACTCCTGGTGCACAACAATTCCTAGCAATACGAGAAAAAATTATATCCAATTTATGCCAAGCTCCAGAGCCATGTTGCTGATATTTAAAGGACATCTTAATGTCTTTTAAAAGCTACTAATAGCCTGACTCTGCACTGAAAGTCTGTATATTTAGTGGAGATGGGGTGGGGGGGGACTTACAGATTTTTTATTGGGTAGGCCCTTAAAGTCCTGAGAAAAGCTAAGAGCGGGGTGGATGCCTATGTTCAAATGTTCTTATTTTTTGCAAGTTTCAAGATACTGCCTCCAGACTTTACTTGTTTTTGTAACCAGTGTTGCAGGGTCTTGGTTACCAGATGCACATGAAGCATCTTCCCAATTTTTTTCTAGTTTTAATCAAGTATCATTACCATTAGCATTTTAGATATGTTCTTTAAATAGTTGTAAAACAAGGTCCAATTTCACTGTCTGCTTTCCTTTCAATCCACCTTTAACTCTGTGAAAGAGTACCTTTGTATTTGTATCAGAAGCCCATACTTAAACCTGAGAAGTACTGGAGGCTTCAGTCTATCCGCCTAGCCAACGAAGGAAAAGAATAACTCAATTGAGCTGTGCTTTGTAGACAAAAACTAAGTAGAATCACTGTTTTAAAGGCAAATGTTTTTAAATAGATTAAGAAAGTTTAGTTATGCTGTATAATTAGTTCAGCTCTTCACTGATTATTTAGGAAATGGCACTCTGAAGAGTTATTAAGGATACTTTCTGATTTTCACTTTCATGTATCAGAAGAGCATGAAGCTTTGTATATTTTTCTTGTATATGTTCCTCTGAAGCTAACACATTTCAACTGCAAATTCCTCTGTCTAGTGCCAGTACATTTTTACATAGTAGTAGTATTATTAGGTACTGTTCACATTACTTCCATGTAAAAACTGAGGAGGAATCAAGCAAAGTATGATTTAGAACCATTCTGATTAAAACCTAAAACTAATGGCTTGTTCATTTTAACACAATGAAACAAATCAAATACATGTATGCACGTGAAAAAAATTTAGATCTCATGAGATCAGTCTCTCTTTTTGCAGTATTTATTTACCACCTACTCAATTCTTTCAGATGGGAAGCAGTAATATCTAAGCACATATTCTGCTGAGAGTAATACTTAGGAACTGTTTGCACTTCGTACTGATTAATTATTAAACAGCAGCAGTTATTAATCTTCAACATCTTACAATTAACTTACTGTTTGACTAGTCTCTATCATTTAACTTATTATTCTTGTCCACTTTTTAAGCCTCTTTCCTTGCATACCTAATACAAAAATGGACTTTGCAGCACCAAAGGTACTACTACTCTGATTATTTCAAATTAAGTATGCTCCATATGGTTGGGTTACTGGGCCTTCCGTAATGACTTGCTGCATTTTCTCTAAACGTGAAATCAGAGAAAGATGGCTAAGACTACAGCAGTTCTTTCCAGAAGACTAGCCAGAAACTTCCAGCAGTTTAACTGAAAGGAAACCGCATTACTCTCTTTCATCAGAGGGCTTTCCAGCCTAAAAATAAATACGCAGAAGCAGCTAACAATTACTTGGTTATTTTTTAAAAATTGTATTGCTTTTCTGTATTTAGTGCATGCACTTGACCAACTCTGAAACCTCCTATTATGTCATCCTATAGAGAGGACAGTAGCAGCATCTTACATCATATACTTTTGTTTTGAAGTCTAAGAATCTCAATACTCCGTGGAGTTAACATTGTGCATTTTAGAAATACTTGAGAAATCAGGCTGTTGCTACTTTTATCTCAGCTGAAGTGAGAAGCCCACAGTTGGAATAACTAATAGCAAACAAAGAAACTTGTTTCAATGCTAGCCAACCATTTTGCACCATTGAAAGAGACAACAGTTATGGGAATAGCAAAAGATGAAAGGTGCTAGTCCCAGCCAAACTGGGATTGATGTGCAAAAATGTGCCTTAAAGGTAAAAAATCTTTACACTATTAATGATAAGTGCTTGCTTATGTATGGTTTTACCTGAGAAGCCCATCTTCATTAGGATCATATTTACCAGTTCTTTCACATGTTGTTTATTATAGATGTCTGGAATTAGTAAAATGCATCTGTAGTACTGAAGATAAGAACAGTATATTAAAGCCAGCTCTCAAATTAAGTTTCTCTTTACATTCTTGAATACCTGATGCTAAGGAAGAAAGCATAATATACAAATTATTAAAAGAAGCAAAATTATGGGAAGGGTTTTAATAATTTAAAAAAATGAGTTCAGAGTAAGTACCAAGTTACGAGTTTATAGGTCACTAAAATGTTTGAAAGTACATCAGATATGAGGAAACCACCTACTCGGCAAGGAGAAGAAATTATGCAAGTATTAGGCACCCGTTCCTCAGTTGCCTCCTTTTTAGTCAATTAAAAAATCCCAAACAGACTAAGACTGAAATTTCTATAATGGGATTTCCAAACCTCCTTGGTAGAAGTTTTATTAACAATTTTTGTCTTAAAGACATGCATAAAATTCCAAATGAAGTCTTAGGAACCACGCTCACCAGCAGAAAGAATTTATTCGTTAAGAAAACCACCAGGGAGAGGCTAACAGTAACAGCAGGTTGCTTCTCTTTTATAGTAACGTTTACAGAAGTGGATACAGCCCACATTAATGTGTTCACAGCTCACCTTTAAGTCTTTCAATGGTATTTCCAGGTATTTTTGTATTGCATGTGACCATATAACTTCAAGGTCTGCTAATACTGCAGTGAGGGAGCCACCAGGGCCTGTGTGGAGATTCAACTGCCCTCTTCTAATAGGCCAATGTATATTATAAGAATCTAGTGGATTAACATACAGTGCCTGAAAATAAGAGACAATGTTCTAGGCATTGTTTTTCCCAAAAGATTAGTAACAAAGACTAGGAAAATATTTCAGAAGCAGATACAAGACATACAGCAGCACTCAGGCCAATGGGACAGCAATACAGTGCGTTTCTTTTTAACAGGGCTTGATTATAAAGCATTAAAATAAAAAAGACATTAAATACATGGTTTAAATTGTTTGAATTTTCATATCCATAGACATCTACTATGAACATAACAGTATATTTTTCCATTATCTCAAATTAGTGTCTAAAATAATTTAAAGACTCTTTGAAACTCATGAATACCTAATTACTCAGCAGTGATTCCATGTACTGATCCTTTTACCAGTTTCTTGCCTTTTCTCTGAATTACACCACATGGGCAAAGTTCTCACCTAGTCCCTGCAGAAACACTGATTTATAGCAGCAAAGGATCAAGGTTACTTGCTAGGCAAATGGGGCAAACTGTCTGGTCTTGCTGAATGATAATAAATATTCTCTTCGTCCATAGTAAAGCTTCTCACGTTTTGCTTGATTAAATTTATATGCCTTTCAATACATACTAACATATAGCAAACTGCTACTGATTACATAGCCGCATTAAAACAATACTAAGCCTCATTTGCAGGAAAATGAATCTTACCTCTTCTCCTACCAAAAATTCAGGATGATTTGATGTGTTCGTCCACTTGGCCCCAGAACTGTGATCTAAAATAGCTGGCCGCATCTGTCTGTTGTATGACCTGGCCTGAAATGTAATCAAAACAAATGCTGTTGATACACATTTCACCATGCATGAAAGAAAAAAGAAACCTCCCACCCCTCGAAGAACCATTTTAAATCTTCATCTCCTCAGATCTTCAGAGTTAGGTCACACAATAGCACTATCCATATTTGCTGTATAAAGGATATCTATTCTTCCCCACTAAAATATAGCATCACACCAAATGACTGTTTGAATGAACAATGTCATAAAATCTTAAGAATAAGTTACCTGATCAGGTGACACTGGTATACGCCTTGCGCCATTTGACATCTTTTTGGACCATATTGCTTGGTCCACCATTTTAAGGCCATTTTGTCTCTGCTCAGTACTTTCAGGTTTCTAAACAAAACCCAAAAACATGCAACGTAAATTCTTACTTTCTAACTCCATGTCTGTATGCTGGTAATACTGAAGCTATTACTAAACAATGAAATCATTACTGTAGTTGATAGACTGTAGAAAGGACAGAAGGTTTGCACGTTGTACAATAAACATACGCTTATTTTTAAAGAAACGGTTTTTTATATTAGGGTTCCCAACACCCATTTGTCTAAGTCAACTTGAATCTTTGAACTGATTGTAACGGCTGCCGGACTTCATCTCCAGAGTGATGAGCTCAGGAGATGTTTATAGATGTTTATTATAGATAATAAACATTATCTATTTAACTGTAGAAATATTAAGTAGGAGCAAAAATGTTTAAATAGATCTCGATTATTTAAAGGTGAGGTTTAATATTAGAGACATTAATTTGATTAATGATTTTTTGTACAGATTCAAAGTATGAATAAGATCACTACCTATATTTTTTGAGCAGGTTAGACTAAAACTACTGGCTATGTTACCGAACGTATAAGCCAGCTTGTAACCAACGCATTCACAAATGGAGCAGCCCAATTCTAGTTCTACAGTTGTCATTCTATAAACAGCAATACCGCGTGCGATATCAGACCACAGAAATCAATGAGTACAAACCCTCAACCTACCAATTCATTGGATTTAGTTCATTATGAACAAATCACATAAAGCCCTAACAGAGCGGTGCAGATCTACTGACTTCAGTAAGGTGGCATCTACAGCACATTAAAAGGGGAAAAAAGTTTGTCTGGAGATTTATTCCTCTCTGGAAAAACAGAATGCATGAGGGGAAGATGATACGCATTACACAGCAAAAAAATGCAACAGAAATACGTCGTTAAAACATCCGTTTTAGCAAGTTCGGAGGACGCGCCACCCCTGCGGTGCAGATCTACTGACTTCAGTAAGGTGGCATCTACAGCACATTAAAAGGGGAAAAAAGTTTGTCTGGAGATTTATTCCTCTCTGGAAAAACAGAATGCATGAGGGGAAGATGATACGCATTACACAGCAAAAAAATGCAACAGAAATACGTCGTTAAAACATCCGTTTTAGCAAGTTCGGAGGACGCGCCACCCCTGCGTGGCCCGGCTTACGTTCAGCCCGTCCCTCCGGAGCCGGCTGTCTCTGTAGGCCGCCTGTCCCTGCTGCTTGTGCCGCCGCGCGATGACATGGGGAATGCCCGCGGGCAGCGTGTCCGTGGC
>NW_008824111.1:1251259-1255936 GCF_000699105.1 Pygoscelis adeliae | reverse complement strand
GAACGACTGAAAAAATACCGTCTATAAAAAAATCATAGTACAGCTGATACACGTGTGATACACCTGCGAAGAACTTAACGATGACCCACCTGCCTGTACACACCTGATCTGTGGGCGGGAAGCTCCTTTATGAAGATGTGAGGTTTGAGCAGAGCTGAGGAAGGTACGTGTGTTAGACCAAAGGCTGCTGTTACAGGCAAGTTTACAAGAGAGTAACTTTTTTTTGTGTTGGGTACGTGTAGCAAGAGCCGGAACCACCGGAGGGGGTGATTTCACCCTAACTAGCTGGCAAAAGCCAGCTAATTAGCAGATGCCTATGTTAACCAAGGGATATTGTTGGATGTTATAATTTCGTGCTGAAGAGACTATTGGAGAGGTTTAAGTAAAAAAAATTGCAGTGGCACCTTGTAAAAGACAATTCAATCTGTATTCTTGGCAGCTAATCTTTTCTCAGACGCAGCCCTCTCCAACTGAACAAAAAAAACAAACCCCAAACCAAACCCAAGAACAACAGTAAGAAACCCCCATCCTGAAATAGGGTAAATTAGTTAAAAGGTAGTTACTGTTTGAAAGAAAACTCTTCTGAGTTAGCACTCTGTGTTTGAGTTCACTACCTTTTCTTCCTGTAATAAAAACAAAGCCTAATTTTATAGGAAAAAAGTCTTACCAAAATTTGTACAGCAAATAGATTTATACATTTGGGTAAGTTTATAATGGAGAAGGAAGTTGTTTCAAGAGGTGCTTATAAAACAGGCATGTTATAAAACCCATTATGGGCCTTAAGGAAGCAAGTTTGTAAAACGCAAGGATTGTAAAATAAAGTAATTTGTAAGTTGCATTTTAAAAGACGTTTTAGAGTATCATTACCATCATAAAAATACAGCAAGGTACAGAATGTTAGTACTGACAAAAATAAGAGTAAATACCAAGCCTATTAGGAAGCACTGCTTTAAGTTTGACTTGAGGGACGTTCTGTATCAAATATAAATGTATTCTTCCGCATTTGAACAGAAAAGGGCTTACTGTACTTCAGACAGATTTTTTTTCCTGAAATGATGAGAAAGTCAGCTTTGTGACAAGCCAAATATAATTTACTTATTACTTTGCAACTACAGTAAAATGTTCAGAAACTATACAAAGACTTTAGACAATAAACATGTATTTAATAAAACTGTGGTTCAGTTACACCAGATCCTTGAAGAAGGAGTTCCCAGTACAACTTCATTAATCTGCTTGTATCACAGAACAGTTTCCAGTTAGACATACACATTCACAGCATTCAAACTCATTTGGTCCACCACTAAACTCTTCTTCCCTTTAGTCTTGCAGATGTGTATGCTCTTTTGCCTGCCTCTTCAGCAGGTGTTTACCTAAAAGATAAAGTAATTACAGTACAGTACACTTAAAGACGACAAAGCCTTTCTTTGCAAGGTAAAATTATGCAACTAACAATTTTAAAATAAAATTGTTTTTAATTTAGCTAAATGGGACTCGCAAACTTCTATTCCTGAGCAGGTTAGCCGTTGCTGTTATTACCCAAAAGCCCTCCCCACAGCCTTTGCTGGCCTCATGTCTAGTCGAAAAGAAAAAACCATCCAAATGAAAAAAAAAATAACGGGAAGAAGCTTATCCTTTTTTCTAGGGAACCAAAATACTAGTGTAGGTGCTTTTTGGGATATGAACTTTTTCCTACAAGATTTACAGGTATTAACCAACTGCATGTGTTCTTCTTTCTTGTAACTTTTGTTATGGTAACAATGGGGAGTGATTCATGAAAAGGAAAAAGGATTGTTTACTTAAATCTTAAAGTAAGTTAAACCATACTCTATATACATTCAGTGTTAGATGAAACTCCCACCAGCCAAACTAATTGATAAAACAGAATTAAAGTTCAGGCAGCTGTAAGAATTTTAAAGACCAGGGCTTTTTTAATGGTTTCTGCCCCCCTTTTTAAGCAATTCTGATATTTATGCTATATTAGAATTCAAGATTTGCATAGCTATATCACTGTAACAGGAAAAAAAGGTTTTTTACTAACAGACTTTTAACATCTGTATTAATTTTCCTTCTTTTCTGTTGATAAGTATGTACTTTAAACAAAAAAAATCACGTGTCACATGATAACTATTAGAAATGCAAACAAAGTTTCAGTCACTACTGATCTGGACAGGACTTTAAGTTAGCAGCCAAAAAAGATGAGAAGTTTTAAATACTTTTTTATCAGCTGTGTTCCAAAGTCTTTGCTACACTCTGTATATCCACCTCTATGCAATTAAAAGTAGCAGCTCACCATTTCTGATGCAAAACCTTTTAACCCCCCCCCCCTCCCTTTTTTCCCCCCTTTACTGAAAGTATCTAACCACTTTGATCCTCTTCCTGTTTTGGTTAACGTTTGCAAAAGGAGGACAAAACACTCCATTCTACCTTAACCTTCAACTATCATTGTTGTTTAAAAAAAAAAAAAAAAGTTCAAAGCAGGAATCAGCAGATTCGGAATTACCTTCCTCATCCACCTCCAGCCATTGGTGGTGGACTGGGGCCTCCACCCCAGTGATTTATTCGACCCATCCTTCGGCGAGGATGTGCTGGAGGCCTGAAAAGGAAAGGAAAGCAAGGAAAACAACATCTATGCAATCGGCATTAAATTGTTAAACTAGAAATATAGTAACACTGTCTCTAAATGATAGCAATTAGAAAGTTAGAACCTCTGGAAAAGTTGTTTGGGTTTCATGTGAAAGCTTTAAAAAAAAAACCAAAACCCAACCCCACTTTCTTGAAAATTCCCCTACACAAACTGTTCTAATTTCTCCTGTCTCACAAGAGAAAGCTACAGCTAACTGAGGCTTTTACACAGTCCTACAAAAAAGTTAGGCAAACCATTAAGAACAAAGGAACACAGTAACTATAGTGTTTATAGAAATTACATCCCTATAACAAAGTGTTTTGCTTTATCCATAGGTAATCTAATACATGAAATGACTGATTTAATGTAAATCAAATGCAGAGTACAAGCAAGTCTAACAAAAGAAGAATTTCAACGAAGATGCGTGTTGCCTGTTAGGCAGGTTTGAAAAATTGTTTCAGTGAGAGTCAGACTACACTGTTATTACAGCTATCCAAAGCTATGTATTGTCATCAACGAGTTTTAGACAAAATACCACAGATAAACAACGTTTTAGTCTTCTTACATGATCTGATTCAATGCAAATCACAACTGTAATCTGAACACATTAGGTCACTTTGCTAAGATAGAACAAGAAATCAGAACTAGCGTGAATATGAAAAAATACCCTCTTCCATCATTGTATCCTGAATAGGAGGAAGATGTGTAGCCTCTTCTTCTCAAATCTGGTTGAATAATGCTCTGGAAACTGAAAAATAAAACAGGAGTTAGGTGAACTGACTGCTAGATATAGTTTCTGAATTTTTGGATTGCAAGATAAGAAATGGCCTGAAAAACTGTAAGTAGTGTTCAGGAACAAACAGTGTGTCTTCTCAAGATTATTGTTGTTTAACAAATCTTGGCATTTTTTCTCCTACATATGAAGACCAAATCTGAAGTAATTCGAAATTACTGTAAGGCTCAAACTGTAAAATCTATTATTCTGGTAACTAAAGTGCAAGAAATGCATAAATATAAACCTGTAACTGAAATAATGAAGGACTTTTGAATACATCAGAAGAACTTTTTCTTTCTTAACTGACTTTGATCTGGGGCCATAAATTTGTGATTACTGCTGTGTGATTATTTTTACATAGCCAGAATCTATTGTCACCAGTAGAAATTCTCCAAATAGTACCTTAATTATTTGATCAGCTATTAGAAACTAGCTGTTTAACAGAAGTATGTTTCCTTTTTCCAGTATTAAAATGGAAGAAATGTAACAAAACTCATTTGAACTGCCAGTAAGTTTGCATCACTTTTCATACACTTTTGTTTTTATTAAATATATTATAGTGCTTAATAACCAAAGCCACGCAGTCATAGTGAAACATTCATTTATGTTTTGGGGACAGTAGATATGGAATGCTAAAGAGTAAATCTAACGTTTTTATTGCTGTTAGTATACTGACAGCACTGAGTAGCTTCTACCTACGGCAGATCTAAAATAGAGCTCATCAAAAGAATTAACTTCTACTTACAACAGAACCACAAAATCTGCTATCGACCAGAAGAAATCTGTTATAGATGACAAACGCCAAGGAGCCCGACTCTGGTTATCCAAAACTTGTCCTGTAACGCATCAAGATACAAAACGTCCAGGGATGTTTAGTGTGTGACACTGTACAGTATATTACTGTTATAAAAACACATCTGCTGAGTCTAGAGTTTGCAAACAGGATGGAGAAACTACACTTCGCGGGCAACGGTAGCAAGTTCCCTTCCCTACAGGGTATTGTCCAAGTACGTGAAACAATCGGACCACCACCACCAAAGAGACACCGTGTCCACGTCAACCTAGAAAAAACCACCAGTACAGCCCCTGTTTCCCAATACGCGGTTAAGCTGCTTCTCTGTTACGCTCCCGAGGTATGCAGAACGCCCTCCGACGTTTCAAAGTCCTTAAAAACCGCTTAGAAGCGCGTGAGGCTCAAATCCAGGCCGCAGAAAGGCGGTTGATTTGGTAGCGGCAGCGGGCGAGGCGCGCTGCTGGCTCAGGGCAGCGGGCTGGGTTC
>NW_008824111.1:1243175-1250706 GCF_000699105.1 Pygoscelis adeliae | reverse complement strand
GTGGGATGGGGGAGAGAATTGGAAGAGTAGAAGTGAGAAGAACTCGTGGGTTGAGATAAAAACAGTTTAATAACTGAGGTAAAATAATAATAATGAAATAATAATAATATACAAAGCAAGTGATGCACAGTGCAATTGCTCACCACCCACTGACCGATGCCCAGCCAGTCCCTGAGCAGCGGCCCCCCTGGCCAGCTTTCCCCAGTTTATGTTCTGAGCATGACGTCCCATGGGATGGAACGTCCTTTGGCCAGTTGGGGTCAGCTGTCCTGGCTGTGCCCCCTCCCAGCTTCTTGTGCACCTCCAGTCTGCTCTGTCGGTAGAGCATGGGAAGCTGAAAAGTCCTTGACTAGTGTAAGCACTGCTCAGCAACAACTAAAACATCGGTGCGTTATCAACATTGTTCTCATCCTAAATCCAAAACACAGCACTGTACCAGCTACTAGGAAAGAAATCAACTCTATCCCAGCCGAAACCAGGACATTGTAGCAGCGTGCAGCCCCCTCTTAATGGGGAGTCGCCCTCAGCAAGCCCCACCGCGGGGCCAGCCGGCCTGGGCCGGGCGGTGGTCAGGTGGGTCATCTCCTCCCTCAGAGCGGGCGGTTCTGGTTCACTCCTAAAATGCATTTATTTTAGTTGTTACACCACTGTATAATGCTGTGTTGGAGCTTCCACGCTGTGCGCGATAAGTGTATGGTTTTACCAACAGTAATGGGAAAGAGCAACCATAGTTAGTAGTATGCCAGGGTAGCTTTCGTAAAAATTACATCTTCTTAGTAGTCGTCCATAGTTAACTGCTTATGTAAAAGCTAGCACTTTTGTCTTTTATCACCGCCTCAATTATCTCTAGTTGTTGAAGAGAACCTCGTCCATCCCTGTGGTTTTCTCTAATTGAATATTAAAAGTGATAACTCACTGTAGTAATGTTGGAAGTATGACCAAATTCAGATGTTTATTTAAAACTTCTCTCCAAAGGGCACTTTTGTTCCTTTTATGTAATGACAGGTATGTGGCTATGTATAGTCCCGTTATATTGGTGGGAATGTTCAGCCCAAAGTTAGGCATTTGTTTTATTTTATTTTCATAAAAACTTTGCCGTGCAAATAGTGGCTAGCATTTCTTCTCATGGAGAATCCACGCATGTAAAATTGGAGGTAGCTATATAGGCAAATTTAATATAATGCCTTTTCTTTTTTAAACTAAACTAGTAGAGAAGGGATGTGTAATTCTGCTGGGAAACAGCAGTAAGAAAAATGAATATAAAAGTGTTTTTATACTGCCTTTGCAAGACCTGTCTTTTCCTAGTAAATATGAGGTAAAGTCTTTTGCTAAACCTCTTAACACAAGAGCGTTGTCTGAAGTTGAAATCGTAATATAATATGTCTCTGACATTGTAGTTGTCCTCTAGTAAAGAAATAGTTTGCAACGGACAGGTGTTTATAAATGTTCGATGTTCCAGAAGTAAACTCTTGCTAACAACTGAAAGCAACTGTGAAAGAAAACATATATATAACAACATATATAAAATAAATATTTATCATTAACGTAAGAACTAGGTAATCTACCACTCAATAAGTGGGGAAATACAGAAGTGTTTAGAAAACAGTGGGTGCTACACAGTGCACAATGGGCATGAATGCAGGCAGTATGTTAAAATTATTCAGGGACAACATCTATCTTTATTCCTAATTATCTATGTTTATGATGATTTTTTCAAATAACAGTCAAGTGTAGTCAGATCAGTTTCAGTTTACAAATTGCAAAACACAGCCTACACAGGTATAGAAGAAAAACAGAGATTCAGTCAGTAAGTCATTTGAACATTGTTTTTAGATTCTCAGTGAAACCGGATAAATGGAACAATAAATGGGAAGAAAGATGTGTTGGTGTACTTTTAATTTATGGAATGCATAGTAGATCTGATATCGTGTGTTAGGTGATACTATTACATATATACTAACTTTCTATAGAAAGTGAAAGCATTACTTTAAAAAGGTATTGTCAAATAATAGGAAAATAACAGTACTCAAGGAAAGTATATGACAAATGCATACCTTTGTATTAGTATGCTAACGTGAAAATTATCATATAGTCTTGTTTTTAAATAATTTTCATAAATATACTTTGTTTTCTTTTCACTAGGCTTTGAGACAAAACAGCAAATTATCTTGTGTTTAAAGAACTATTGCACAAGTTGTAGATACAACATTTACCAAGAAGAAAACAAAAAGAGGGAGGATGGCAATGGGAAGATAATGGTGGTAAGTAGAGATAAAGGAGGTATTGTAAATTTTGTGATGTAATGAAAACACACACAAACTGACTCTTGCTAGTATAAAACCAAATGTCACAGTCCAAACTTTTCACTGTAGTTTAGACAGAAACATAATAGTGAACCTGAATATAAGCAGGTAATTATTCCACCTGAACTCATGCTCTGTATGCAGTTGATGTTGTCCTGCATGAAGTAATGTAGTAAGAGTTTGAACAATTCATTCCCTTTTTTAATGTATTGTCTTTCAGAGGGAATGTGTTAATCATGCAGAAAGGAACAATGTATTTTTTGTTTTTCAAATGACAGAAAAAACCCCAAACCCAAACAACAAAGAAGATGGTTAGGGGGTTCCTCAGTTGGTTTTTTTTTTTTTTAAAGTAATATAATATGTGAGATAGTCTTGGTTTATTTAATAATAAGTATTGTCTCAGTGCCCTAAAATTATATAAGTACAATGCAAACTTTCTCTGTGAAATGTATTTTTGGTGAATGAAATTAAAGAAATATGGTTTTTAAATTGAGATATTGTGTGTGTGTGTATTCCTAACATATTTCCCCAGGAAAACATGTCCAGGTACTTAATAGTGGCAAAATAAACAACTATTGCATAAAATGATACATGAAAATGTTAGTATTTGTAACTATTTAAGTACTTACATATGCATTATTTATTTATTTATTTCCATATTTAAGTTTTAGACATGAAATTTAAAAGGTGTAGTTAAAAATCAATGGTAGCATTACATTATCAAGCTTGTTATGCATCGGCCTGTCCTTCGTTTGGGAATGGAGTAGAGAAGAGGAACAGGAAAACAGTTATTCACATGCGTTTGCAGTTTATGGTACAGTTGGGACAGCAGGAGTGGACCCAAGTTCTGGTGGGAGCTCATTTCTGGTAGCGACACAGCCCTGGCATCCCATTCTGAGCAGCTACTCCTTCACAAAGGGCAGGCAGGGCGGGTGTCTCTAGCTGTTGCTAGCTAGAGTCCTTCAGTGACCTGCACGTTTGCTTTCAGTCTGCGTGCCTGATGCTGGGAAGTTCAGAGGACCACAGCAGCACTGTACCCGCACTTAATGAAAACGAGTAGGAGAAGGCGTTTTGAGAGTCAGCCACAGCAATACAGAACAGCTGGGTTGAAGGTGGGTACCATGAAGAATAGAGCCAGGCAGTCATTGGTGCGTAAGAGCTAAAAGTTAACATATGTGCCATTTGGAAACTGGGGAGATGGGATCGTTTTGATGGCAGGCAAAGTAAGTATCTGTACAGTGCCATGAAGAGTAGTGTAGGCCGTATGTTAAGGTAAGTAATTGAAAAAGACCAATACTAAATGGGCTTTTCATTGTTTTTAAAGCAATCTGAACTCTTAATGGGATACCCTCTGTTTTTAGGTGGTTTGGTTTTTTAGGCTCTATTCCAGCTGTAGATTTGTATAGTTTGATTCTTTGTGAATTGTGTATTTGCATATCAATACCTAAGTACTGGTGTCTAAGCAACATATTACTGTGCTTTAGTAACTTTTTCTATTTTTTCATTAAAAGTGGCAAAACCATGGGTCAGCTGTTTTTATAGCATGATCTATACTAAGGGACGACCTTTTAGTTGTGATGCAAGAGATTTAGAAACTTGTGTGCATAGAAAAGTGGTGGTACAGCATGAACAGGGCTTGTACTCTAAAATTTATGCTAATTTTTAATATGAATTTTTAAACTTTTTAAGAGAAAATAATTTTCAATTAAAAGCTAAACTGGGGAAACTCGACCCTGCCCTGAAGAGGAACTGCAAACTGTTCACCACATTTGAACAGCAGAAATAGAAAAAGCATATTTTTTTTGCTGGCCTATAGTTTTTTCTTATACTGACTATCATGTTGCACCATCACATAATTTAAATGGAAACATTCAAAACTTAATTTGGACTTGAATTATTCATAGAAGAGCTGATTGTCACAGAGTATTTGTCTTCTGCACACACAATTAATACTGAATGTATTAGAGTGAAAAGGTCTTCTAAACTCTAAATTACAAGTGTAGAATGTTCATTGCAACATAAACATAAAATTCAGATGCTATTTCACAGGATTCTATTTTTTTAAACAGCTTTTATAAGAAAATTAAAATAATTCGCTGTTTGTGGAAGAGCTGAAATGCAATTCTTGGAAGTAAATTATGTTGATTTAATGTCTGAATTTTAAACAGAACTTACCTGTTTAAGCTTCAGTTCTGAATAATTGATTGAAGACCTAATTTTTTTTTTATTCTTTGGTGCCCCAGAGAGGGATATACCCGTGTACTGTGGGGATTGAGTCAAAGATATCTTGTGCAGATTTCAACTGGAAGATACATTTTGCAAAATCAGCAGTTCTGATCTCAACATAAAATCAGGTCAAGAAAATAAACACCTAATTCTGTGAACTATTTTTTCCCCCTAGCTGGGACAGAGACTAGATGTTCAAGTAACAGAATTTGTCTGCAAATTGTTTTTTTTTATACCATTTGTTGATATCTGAATAACAAACATGATGAGGCTTTAGTGCAAAATTACTACAGTTAACAGTTTGAAAGCAAATATATGCTGGAGGAGTGCCAAAGGACTGTCTTGTGCTTTTATATTTCTTTAGATAACAGCATATCCTTATATACAGAAAGCCGTAACTGTCTGTAAACGTTACATATTCTTAATAACAAAGGCTTCAGCCCTCAGTAAAATGAAATTGTTGGTCCTCAATTTAAAGTTGTATGAGAGTCTAGAAAGAAACTTCTATACTCCTCTACGCAGGGTGAATAGCGTGCTAGATTTTCTGTTCAGGCAGAAAAAGAGCATGTTCAGTAATTGGTGAAACTACCCGATCACAGTGAAGGAAAACCCGTGTTTCATGCGTGGTATTGAGTAGTGGTGATACTTTGAATATCCATCAGGTGGCAGCGCAAGTGTGAAATAACGCTATCTGCTTCTTTTAATCACACTGCAAACTTTCTACCCAGTTAGTCATAACCTGTTTGGATTCTCCTTTATAAAAATCCTTACTCCAGTGCCATTAGACACTTATGTAATGCATAAGTGGCAAATTCTTACTGGATTAAGGACCAGTGTTGAATACACAGATGTATATTGTTTTGGGAATTTGTTAGAAGTCTCATATTGTTAGGGTCTTGGGTAAAGCTGGAGAAATGCTTGTATGTTCACCTATGATTATTATATAATTGGAAGGATTGGGGGGGATTTGGTTGATTGGTTAGGTTCTGTTGGCTTCCCCCCCCCCCCCTAGTTAGTCTGGGGAGAAGCTGAGAACTCTGCTGCGGAATAGCAGACTTGCAATTTTGTTAGCGGTACCGTTGGCAATTTTTTTGGTATAAATGAAAAATAAAAATTGCATCCTCAAACCTATGCAACAAGTTAATGGCAAAGCCTGACATAGGACTGACTTGCTTATTCTCATACCTGTGTTAATTTCTGGAGGATATGCTTGCACCTGTTAGGTAGAGGAAACAAAAGCAATCTTGGACTCTTTTAGTGTTTTGGTTTAAGGCAAATATCCTTTGCCTTGTTATGCTTTCTGCTAACGCATGAGAATTTGATTTGTCATGTACCTGATGAGACTGGATTGTGAATGTATGCACACACACAATGCCTGCTTTTGCATGTTTTTCTTCCTCATCTTTTTCTGAACTTATTTAAAAATAATGGGCTTTCTGTTTAGTGAAAAGTAAAATTTAATGCAATGAAATCTGAAGAATAAATGTTCAAGTTAGGGATTATCCTTTTTCATTACTGTTTTTACATTTTTAAATCCTGTTTGTAAAGTTAGCTTGTAAGCACAACTACAGATTTCACATGGCTATTTCCACTTCCCAGATTTTAATTTGATATGGAAAATGACATCATTATCCCATTGTGGTATCTTTAGAAATTAAAAAGAATGATTAACCAGAGGAATGGATTTGTTAAGACAGGTGGTGTGATGTGGATGTTGGCTTTTCTGCCAGACTAGCCCACAGACCAAGGCATTACATCAGCTGCAGGTGACAACATGATTGAACTGATGTCGTAGTCTTCTACTGTGATTTTGGTCTTATCTGCATGCAAAAATTTGGTTGTACTGATTTGTTTAGCACTGTGGTACTAGCAAAGGAGGGAGAGGTGTTTCAAAGGCTGGGAAAAGATAAACATGTTAAAGAAAAAAATGGCATCTCAGAGTGCTGAAGAACGGTTTAAATGCCGGGCATTATCATATCTAAGTAAACCTGGTTTCTTTCAAAAGGTTGGTTAACAATCCATTTTACACTCAACGTGTTCTCTGGGGCCTGTTAAGGCATATAGTGTGTTTCTGTTATCTGTAAAAGCTCTATTAAATGTTTGGCATGCATTAGGCTGTCCATTTAGGTGATAGCTTGGTTATGAATACACTCCAAGGAGGACAAAAGGCTTTAGCTCACTGATGCTGTGGAGCTGCTTGTAGATAGCTGGAACTTTCTTATCAGCCACCTGGTGGGAGAGGTATGGAATATAAGACTGAGAAAACTCATACGTGAGAAGTGGGAAAGGAAGCTGGAAAGACTTGCCTTCCAACAAGGCACTACTGCTTGTCATTCATCTTTACTTTTGTGTCTGAGATGACTAGCACACAAAGTACATAGTGGAATCCTCTGGCCTCACTGATGTTCAGGTGAGCCTTGTGTGGGCAGTGCCTCATGGGATAGTTGGGGCAGGTGTGTGAAGCCACAGCTGGAAAGGTATTAGATTTTAGTAGGAGTGAGTTTTGGGAATGTCTGTGCTGAAGGATACATGTTTCTGAAAAAAAGAAACATGAATCACTGTGAATATTTTTCAAGTTCTTATTTTCTCGGTTGTATGCATGTTGTTTTTGTTAGAGAGCTGGCTGCTGTCCGTTGTGCTCCTACACTTGGTTTAGTGGGTTGGTTTTATCAGAAAGTTTCTGTCCCACAGTCTAATCCAGTTCTGAACATCAGTACTATCTCCAGCTGTAGCTCTTGGGAGGCTTGCTGAATATTTATGGACTGAGATGTTTATACATGAATTATATTTCTTGCTTATGTTAGTCCTCATAATAAAATCAGCACTCTTACTGCTAAATTGTTAAATGTTGTTAAAGAACAAAGACAAACTCACCTAATTGTTTCTTACTTCTCATATACTCAACTGAAATGGCACTTGTCCCTGAAAATATATGCATATAGGATATAGACAGTGCTGTTTTCTGCTGGATATGCATCTACACTGATGATTGAGTGAGCAGG
>NW_008824111.1:1234806-1243160 GCF_000699105.1 Pygoscelis adeliae | reverse complement strand
ATGCTTTTTCTTTATGCATATTTGCTTTACTGTATGTTTGGAGTTTTGTGTCTGCATTTGGAGTCTTGGGTAGGCACTTGAACATACTACTGTTGTGCTAAGAGTGGATTCCCTCCTGATGAACCAAGGCTGAGACTGCACAGCAGCTGGAGCACTCCTGCAGTGTGGGCACAGGATTATTATCTCTCTGTTCATATGCTGTGCACACGGAGGACTGGCAGCTGGCATGAACTTTGCTGCTGGTAAAGTTGTAATGTGGATATGCAGTCCAGGAATCATACCAGATTTCAGCAAATGAAACCTTGTTTTTTCCCTCTTTGCACCATAACAGCCAGCAATGTAGACTTGTCAATGGAAATTATATATGACAAGATTAACATAAATTTTGAGAATGTCCATTACGGTATTAGAAAGGGCAATGCAAGTAAGGTGACAAATTAAACAAGGCTCTAACTGTTGCTAGAGGCATCTCTGGTACTTGATCTACAGCTTTAGCTGTTGAACTTTCTTTAACTGTTTCAGACTTAACAGCCAAGATAAAAATAGCAGTTAAGGTACTTGTCAGAAGTAGGTGGATAAAGCCAATGCCATAATCTATTTGGTGAATAAAAATAGTGATGTGATAATTGACACATTGTTCTGAAGAGCTCTTATGATTGTGCCGGAGTATTAATGTCAATTTTTGTCTTCTGAAAAGTTATTACTTTAATGGAATATGTTAATGCAATCGAAAAACCTTTAAATGGGTGCAAGCAGTGTAGGTATTTAAAAAGCAGGTAGTTAGATTTGTTAGGGGGTGTTTGGGAAGATGCGGATGCTGTGAAGCCTGGAATGGGTGCTGACATGATGATTTTGTAGAGGTTTTAAAAGCACATTGCATTGAGGTTGCAGCATTCTTACTCCATTCTTATTGCTCCTGATTTTGATGTTTCTCTGTATGCAACATTGCCATTCTTGGTTTTACTGAACATAAAAGGGAAGCTACAGCCATGAAAAAAGATTCATTGCAAAAACAGATTGCCTCCTCTGAAAGATGTATTTAAAACAATGGTCTTCGGCTGGGAAAAATCCCCTACAAGCTGTAGAAGTAATCTGGGACAACACACCCCCAGCAAAATTCCACATTTTGCAGGAGGTTGGTACATCATGCTGTACAGTGTCTCATGGGTTGCAAAAATGGGTTTGAGTTACCATATGAAATCAATTTAGGCACATGTGAGACTTTTTATAGTGGAGTTAATCAAAGAAGTATTATGTAGTATCTGATTGGGAAACATATACCTCATCCCTGCTTTAGCTTTTATGTGAATATCATGTTTGCTTCTGTCGTTATCACATGATGGAGGACCCCTAAAGAATCTGATTTTAAAATACAGCTGAAATTCTTTATTATCCTATTTCTTGCATTTTCCATTTTTTCTCATTTAAGATAGTCCACTGCGTTATACCTCATAATCTAGAACATAATGTACGCTGGCTCAGTGCTATCAGAAGCAGAGCTAGCCCCCAGTAAGAAATAATTGCATATAAACGTATTTAATATTTGTGTCCATCTCCATCAGACTGGGTGACAAAACCATGCTTTCCGTTCTCTACATTCATATTGTCATGACTTTAAAAATTCTTCCTTTTCTGCCTGGCTTAAATAAGTAGTTTTTAAACTCAGAAGGAACAAATTCAGGACACTGAGAAGAATCCCCAGTAACTTCTTTATATTGACAATTAATTGCAATTGAATTGTCATGTGTTTCATGCTCAAGGAAGAAAAAAACCTAGCCTGTAAAGAATTCGTAAGTGCTAATTTCATTCGCCAATAACTATGGTAAAAATTAAGGTTCTCCAGCAGTCCAGTCAGCATGAAGCTGAGCTTCAATGGTAGAGGAAAGGAATGCAAGTCAGGCTAAGTAATGAGACAATAAAATTTCTTGTTAAATTTTTCCATAGAGTAGTATGTTAGGTTCTAATTACTGCATCATAAAAAAAAGACATTATAGCAGTACAGAAGATGGTAGTAAAAGTTGATTTCTTTTAGAAGCAAAGTCAGGCATAAAACCAGATATGTAGTAATACCTAAGTATCTGAGAAGATAAATAACAAGACAGTTGAAATATAAAAAAATATAAATTGATTAAGCAGCACAAGTTTTGCATTTTCCTTGGTAACAAAAACATTTGATGTCAATGAAAATTAGTGGGTGATAACAGGTATCAGGAAGCCCTTTATGCTGTCTTGACAGAAAGACACTTCCATGCAGAAGGAGGTTGTGCTTCTTCAAACAAAACCCCCACCAAAACCTGCACTGTAAGACTATTTTTCTTTAAAAAGGCTTTGGAAATCAAGCGTTTTAGGTTTTATGCTTTCATAGTAGGTTTTTCACCTTCTAGGCTACTGTCAAATTTCTTTTTGGAAGAAGTAGAGGTGAGTTTAAAGAAAGACATTTTTTCCTTAGGCATTGTGTTCCTTCTTTCTTGTTGCCCTGGGACAAAAAAAAAAAAAAAAAACCAAACAGTGAGAATCAAAAGGAATTGGATGCTTTTGACTAAGAAAAGAGTTTTAATTTATGCTTTAAAAAAAGTCAGGGATATAAACGATCATGTCTGAGTCTCCAAGCAGTAGGAATTAAGCTGAGACGTTTGACTGAAGTAGCTTATTCCCATATCCATCTCATATGGTATCTCTCGTACTTTTCTTTGAAGTGTTTGAAATCAGGTACTGGAAGGAGCTATAGCAAAGCATTTGATGCCTGGAACTGCTTTCAGAGACTTTCCAATCATCGTTGCTGCCTCCTGCTTACCTTGCTGCTGCAGATCTGCAGCCTTTCTTATAGACATTAGAAGCAGTCATTAGGCTTCTGGAATATTTGCTTCTCATTCTGTTTGTGTTACAGCTTCAGTTTTTTCATCATTAACAGTTTTCACGTGCTGTCTTGGCAGCATTTGTCTAACTTGTTTCAAAGGTGAGATAATAACGTACTGCATAGTCCCATTGTGTGACATGGTCTTGCTGAGAACCAGTAAGCATCAGTTCAAGTTAATTGTGAGAGTGAAGTCAGGCACCAGCATGAAAATGCAGGCATTTTAAACAAAAAAGTCCCATGGCTAGCTTTCTTATTAAGCATATACCTCAATCAAAATTTGAAGCAGCAAGGCTACATTATCTATTGAAGTTCTCTAAATGATGTTGGATATCATTTGTTTAATGCTTTAGGTGGGTGTGACTCATGGAGAAGGTGCTCCTGAACGTTCCCCACCTACAACATGGCCCTGTAGGCTAGCCTTTACCATTGACCCAACACACCACACACATTCCCTGGTATGTAACAAAGGAGAAGAGATCAGTTATTTGGCTGTTCATAGAGCTGCCAGAGAACAAGAAGGACAAGGATGCCGGGCTTGAGACAGCTGCTTTTGTTCACTGTGCAGAAAGTTTCCAGGTGTGTGGTAGCAAGGTAAGCAGGAGACAGTTGGTGATTAAGTTCTGTATTTTCTTGGGTATTTCCTTAACTTGAAGATCGTTTCAGCACCCTTTAAACCTTTCATAATTTCAAGTCGTTAAGAAGGAGAGAGAAAAGGTATAAGCCCAGAGGAACCAATTCTCTTTACTTCCACCTTGAACATTTTGGCTCTCTATTCTGCCTATTTCTTAATTTCAAAACAGACTCATTCACAGAGTCTTCTCCATCCTTTATGTTACAAGATTTTCTTCCAGGCTGTTAGCCAGGTACATGAATCACTGTAGTCCTGATCAGAGAAATGAAAACTAAAATGGTATGAGGGAAGCTTCCAAATAATTGAACTCACAATAGATTACAATGCTTTATTAGGCTAATAGACTTTAGAAAGTGCTTGTTTACAGATTTTCCTCTTGAAGCTGTTCAAAACATGCTCCTGAGAGCAATTAAAAAAAAAAAAAAACAGTACAAAGAGGAGTTTTTGGCATCACTTGCTCTTCTCCTGCAATGTGGCTGGTCCCATCGACTTTACTTGTTTAATGCTGAGAGGCAGAATCTAAGTTCTGGAACTGGTGAGCTGTATTTTGTCAGGTTGTTTTCTTTTGTCAATTACAGCTGTTCTGAAGAGACAGAAACTTCACTAATAGATTCTTAAAGTTCCTTCTATTACTTCGGGTTAGTAGCTTTCCATGCATAGAAAAGTGACACTGTTGCCTTCAAATTTCAGGTATGTTTCTCAAGTCGTTAAGAAGGAGAGAGAAAAGGTATAAGCCCAGAGGAACCAATTCTCTTTACTTCCACCTTGAACATTTTGGCTCTCTATTCTGCCTATTTCTTAATTTCAAAACAGACTCATTCACAGAGTCTTCTCCATCCTTTATGTTACAAGATTTTCTTCCAGGCTGTTAGCCAGGTACATGAATCACTGTAGTCCTGATCAGAGAAATGAAAACTAAAATGGTATGAGGGAAGCTTCCAAATAATTGAACTCACAATAGATTACAATGCTTTATTAGGCTAATAGACTTTAGAAAGTGCTTGTTTACAGATTTTCCTCTTGAAGCTGTTCAAAACATGCTCCTGAGAGCAATTAAAAAAAAAAAAAAATCAGTACAGAGAGTAGTTTTGGCCATCACTTGCTCTTCTCCTGCAATGTGGCTGGTCCCATCGACTTTACTTGTTTAATGCTGAGAGGCAGAATCTAAGTTCTGGAACTGGTGAGCTGTATTTTGTCAGGTTGTTTTCTTTTGTCAATTACAGCTGTTCTGAAGAGACAGAAACTTCACTAATAGATTCTTAAAGTTCCTTCTATTACTTCGGGTTAGTAGCTTTCCATGCATAGAAAAGTGACACTGTTGCCTTCAAATTTCAGGTATGTTTCATCGCTTGACAGCATCACGTGTTGATTTTGCATTTTGTACCTAAGGCTTATTTTCTAAAGCTGTTTTTCAGATGACACCTGACTACACTAATAAATCTTGAAAAATAAAAATTTAATAGTAGCTTATGCAGTCTATGTTTTTGCATGGAAATTGCATAATTTGCTAGAAAGCTACCTAATTTGCATAGCTAATAGTAGATTCCTGGTATACTAATGAAAAGCATGTGTCCTTTGGGGCCGCAAATGTAGAGGTCTTTTCTGAGTGTTTTCTTACCAATGATATAAAATCTGAGGGTCTCTTTCATTGGGTAAATTGCTCATATGGTTCCGCGTCTTTCTTGAACCTTAGTTTCAGCAGATTCTGATACATTTACAAATACTACAATGATAACATATCCAGTGCCTGAATATATCCAGTATTTGGGTACCCACAAAGTAATGTTTCTGCAAAGAGTGATTAAGCACAGAAGAGTAATTTATTATTAGACTGATATAAAAGAAAAACTGGAAGACAGCTTGTTCCTTTAAGTCTCTGAAGCCATTATTTGAACCTCTTAATGTTGAATATATCTATCTTTTTCTAGCCATTCTTCCTTTTTGATGGTCTTGAGGCAAGTCTTAACATTTTTACAGACAGAAGCAGTGACAGTGTATGGATTATCAGCATTTAAAGATCTGAGGTTTTGATCACAGCATCCTTCCTTCTTTTTCCATTAATTTTCTAATTAAGTTAATATTGAATTTTTCATTATTGCTATCATTGAAATACTTATAGTCAGCTCAAGCTATGTATAAAATAAAGATAGAATATTTAACTACACCGCATATTTCATTTTAAGGATGAAACTGAATAAACTTGATACTTCTGGCAAAACCAGTTTCCTTAATAAGAATAATCAATTACATTTTCCTCTCTGCCACATGGCCAGACATGCAGAGCATATCTTTCCACCTGGGTTCCTCATGTCATTTGAAGAGCCAGAATTAAAAGGGACAGAACAGGGATTGCAGTCCTCTCCATTTCATCACATAAACTTTCCCTCTGTGCAGCTGGTACACTGAAAACGTAACTGCTTCAGAATAAACTCAATAGATATTAACTGTGATTATAGAATTAAAAGAACTTTAATTCTATAGTATAATTTTCGTGCTAGAGAATTTGTATTAATGATATTGTGGGGATCCATAATCATCTCAGTACTTCAACGTAAAATGAGCTTCCTTATGTCTTTTGTAAGTTTTGTTTTGGATTCCTCCCCCCTGCTGGCCTTCCTAAAACCTCTGTCTCCTGACTGTGAAGTGTAGATCTGCTTTGCAATATGTCATCTGTAGTAATAGATACCCTGCAAATTATGCACTTATCCTCACCTCAGCAGTTAATTCCTTCAGTATTTTATGGCATCTGTGTATAGCCACTGGCAAGTACAAAATAGTTGGGATAAGCAGAAACTAAAGGAAGCTTATAAATAAGAAATAAAATATAGAAACAAGGGAGAAGAAAAGTGTTTTCTGTGCAAGTGGTTGTTTATGTATGTGCTGCAGCTACTTACGTCTCCTTGCTGGTGTGGATGGTGCTGAAAACTCGGGTCATCTTCAGAGTTATTCCTCTGAAGTCTGCAGACCCTCCCTTTGAAGTAAATGTCTCTGTGGCTCTTTGAGCCTCCATCAGTAACTGAATTTGTTCCGATAAGACTATGTTGTGGCTTCTGCTGGCTAGTACAAGGCAAAGTATATCTCTCTTGTCTGAAGAGGTTACTACATGTGTTATATAGAGACAGTTTTCATAACCTTTATTGTGAAGTCATTTAATTTTTCTGATTCGTAATTCTTCAGATAGGGTCTTTACAGAGTTCTTAAGCTTGATCACTGCTTCATCAGAATGTATTACTATTTGAAATCATAAGGGTCTTTGAGCTCCTCGGCCTGCTGTGACTCTGTGGAACTCCTACAGATTGTCGCTAGTATTTTTGCAGGAGCTTTCCTACTCTTTGCATATTGATGTATTGTGCTCATCTCTCATATAACTAGTGCAGCATTTTGTTGTAAAATGTTGTTGTAAATCACTTTTATGTTTTCAAATGTCTTTGCAAGGTGGTGGAATGACTTAGCAGAAAATACTGCAGTTGCTGACAGTGGATTCTTTCCCTTAAAAGATAATGCTTGCAAAAAGAAAACATGATAGTGTAAGCAGAAAAAAATCTGGAAGACTTGTTGCCCACTTCAGTTACATGACCTTGGATGTAATTAAAAGACTTCCTATCTTTGTTGCTCAAACAATGTGTAGGTAGTCCTATACACGAACTTGACTGATTTTATGAAGAAAGAGGAAAAATGAGCTAGAGACTAGGAACTTGACATGAAAGGTAACTATATTGATTTTTTTTCTAAGAAATTTTTATTAAAAATTGTGCTTTCTGAGACCTGAGCAAATACAGATTTTTCTACTTTTTTATATCTGTTAGTTCCATCTAATGCAGCAAATCTACTAAGGAAAGAAGAAAATAAAATAAGGTTTTTGGTTTTATTTTTGTTTACCATGCAAACCTTTAATTAAAAAGGCATGAGTATTGTCTTTATTCTACAAAATATCTAATTAATTATATTATCTACTTCATTAGTGAGTATGTGTCTTTAGACCCTCTTAAATGAAAATAGGACATTTTAATCTGACCGTGTTTGTTGTATTGTGGGAAATCCTATTCCAATTATTGCCTCTTTTCCTTTTGTCAAGGATCCTATTTTAAATATCGGATGGCTGTGATAGCAGTCAGCTTATGTGAAGTCTGATTCATACTCTCCTAGCACATATCCTGTTTTCCATATCTTTATTTTATTATTGTTAACCAAACCAGATCTAAATGCCATCAGCCATGATGCATTTTTGTTTTATAGCATTCTGACTTAGTTCAGTGCTACCGTATCTTTCTTTTCCTGTGATTGCACAGAGGTTAGCAAGACAGTGCTATGTATAATTTTTTTTCTTTCGTATACTCATTCTTTGTTTCTGGGCCTCTGGAGGAACTATGGAAACTCTCATCCATTGCTTCAGCTCCCAAGAGAGCTAGATAGTCTTGAGGGAGGAATGTCCGAGGGTCAATGAATTTATTGATATACTTAGCCTGAGACTCTGTGTGTGTGTGTGGGGGAGGCGGGGGAGGGGGGGAACCAAATAAAAACCCCCAAACCAAACCACCACAGGCTTTTCAGATGGCTGTGGGTAGCTGAGACTGCAGTGGTACTCAGTGATAGGCTGCTCTAGGACCACAGTGCAACTATTCTAAATCATCTTGAAACTTCACATGAAAAAAGACTCTGTAAACTTCCCAGACTGTCTTGGCCATGGCAGAACTGAGGTATGTGTAGTTACTTTTGGGGGAATGACTTCTGGTGCTTTCTGACAATGCTAGTTCCTACATGATGAAATTTTTTAAAAAAGGGAAGAGTACATATATTTTAAGCTGAATGCAAATCATCTTAGGGCAGTAGCGCTAGATGACATCTCTCTCTCTCTCTCTCTCTCTC